>NC_091089.1:4715000-4932500 GCF_032405125.1 Capricornis sumatraensis
TTCCCGTGAAGTGAAGGGACCAGATGCCATGATCTTCGTTTTCTGAATGTTGAGCTTTAAGCCAACTTTTTCACTCCCCTCTTTCACTTTCATCAAGAGGCTTTTTAGTTCCTCTTCACTTTCTGCCATAAAGGGTGGTGTCATCTGCATATCTGAGGTTATTCGTATTTCTCCTGGCAATCTTGATTCCAGCTTGTGCTTCTTCCAGCCCAGCGTTTCTCATGATGTACTCTGCATAGAAGTTAGATAAGCAGGGTGACAATATACAGCCTTGATGTACTCTTTTCCTGTTTGG
Organism: Capricornis sumatraensis; assembly: GCF_032405125.1. NCBI lineage: Eukaryota > Metazoa > Chordata > Mammalia > Artiodactyla > Bovidae > Capricornis > Capricornis sumatraensis. The sequence continues at coordinate 4,715,296 of NC_091089.1, forward strand.
AACCAGTCTGTTGTTCCATGTCCAGTTCTAACTGCTGCTTCCTGACCTGCATACAGATTTCTCAAGAGGCAGCTCAGGTGGTCTGGTATTCCCATGTCTTTCAGAATTTTCCACAGTTTATTGTGATCCACACAGTCAAAGGCTTTGGCATAGTCAATAAAGCAGAAATAGGTGTTTTTCTGGAACTCTCTTGCTTTTTCTATGATCCAGTGGATGCTGGCAATTTGATCTGTGGTTCCTCTGCCTTTTCCAAAACCAGCTTGATCATCTGGAAGTTCACAGTTCATGTGTTGCTAAACCCAGTATTTAAAAATGGTCACAAGATTTGAATGGACATTTCACCAAGGAAGATACATGGATGACCAAAAAGATAAAATGAGAACATGCCAACATCAAGCAAGCTAAGTTGCTTCAGTCATGTCTGACTCTGTGCGACCCATGGACTGTAGTCCCCCAGGCTCCTCTGGCCATGGGATTCTCCAGGCAAGAACACTGGAGTGGGTTGCCATGCCCTCCTCCAGGGGACCTTCCCGACCCAAGGAATCGAATCTGCATCTCTTGCATCTCCTGTGTTGACAAGCAGGTTCTTTACCACTAGCACCGCCTGGGAAGGCCTCCAACATCAGTGATCCACAGGCAAGCACAGACTAGAGCTACGAGACACCACCGATTAGCTGCTAAGAAAGGAAGAACGCTGACAAGGCCAGTCCTGGAGAGGATGCGGAACCGGGGTTCTCATACACTGCTGCCAAGAATGCGGCCTCCACAGCCTCTGCGTCAAGCAGCCAGCAATTCCTTAAACGTTAGACATACTCGCCATACCCAGGAGGCCCTTTTGTAGGCATTTACACGCATGAAATAAAAACAAGTGCTCATGCAAACACCTGGACGTGAGTGTTTACAATTTCACAACTTCCAGGCACTGGAAAGAGTCTCACGCTCTTCACCTGGGGAAGAGAGAAGTATTCTGCGGCGTGGTTCTCCAGAACCAGCACCTCCTGGGGAGCAGGGGTCAACCAGCTGAAAGGGGTCTAGAGGACCGCACACCCTGAAGGGCTGAACCACAGGGACAAAGAACAGACCAGGGGCTGCACGGGTTCCAGGGAGACAGTGAGTGATGGGCTGGCAGGGGTCTTCCCCACCACAGCTCTGTCTGGCAGTGCTGCAACCCCTTCCCCGGTTTCTTAGTTAAAATCCCTCCTTCAGGTTCGAGGAAGGGAAAGCTCGGTCATTCAGCCAGTCTCTCAAGTCAGCCACCAGGGTCAGCCTCAAGATGGCAATTGCCCAGCCTGCTTAACACAAAGAACGTGCAAAAGGGAGGCTCACACGGAACGTGCGGTCACCCTGCTTTGTCTGAGATACTCAGAAGATGCCCCTCGAGATACTGGAGAAAAATAACCAAGAAAGTCACAATTCGTATTGCAAAAGAAATTTAAAAATCAAAGAAACTACCATGAGATATAAGCAAAACAAAACAGAAAAGATGATCTGTTGATTGTAAATCGATATGAATTAGTTATATTACATTTTGAACTAAAAATCTCAGTATGACAAAAATAATCCTCAGTGAAAAGCAAACATATAGAAATTCCACAAGATACATGTACCCTGGGCCCTCAAAACACATAGCTAGTACAGCTGATATTTTATAGTAACTATAAAAAGAGTATAGTCTATAAAATGATGACTCACTATGCTGTACACCTGAAACTAATACAATATCGTAAATCAACCAAACCTCAATTTAAAAAACAAAACAAAAAAACACCTCACAAAGCTAAAGTAAAAGACATATGGAGTTTAAAACTGAAAGAGGCAAGTTAAACCACCAAGTGCAAACCAATAGGAAGGAATTTTGAACATTAATATCAGAAACCATCTCTCAGGCCATACAGAAAATCTCAACAAACTCCAAAAATGAGAAATTGTATAAGCTATGTTTTTCTAGCCACACTACAGCAAGATAAAGAATTTATAACAAAAACACAAAGGGAGAGAAATCTCCACAGTCTTTAGTTCTAAAAACAGCAGACTATTGATCTGACATTAACATAATTAATATCAACTAATAAAGTACAGAAGCAAATATAAAAAGGAAAAACGCATAAAATTTTTAATATGCATAAATATAGATAGACCCTATTGCTTCTATGTTTATCATAAAGTGAAACATTTTGGTCAAAGTTTTAGTTTTAGAGCACTTCACTGTGTTTTTATTTAAGAAACAAAAGAAATCTAGTTATGAGACAATTGGTTGCATTAATTACAGTGCGTATATGCTAAGTCAATTCAGTCGTGTCCGACTCTTTGTGACCCCATAGACTGTAGCCCGCCAGGCTCCTCTGTCCATGGGATTCTCCAGGCAAGAATGCTGGAGTTGGTTGCCATGCCCTCCTGCAGGGAATCTCTTCAACCCAGGGATCGAACCCAAGTCTCCTGAGTCTCCTGCACGGGCAGGCGGATTCTTTACCACTAGCGCCACCTGATACTATAATTAAGCAGTTTCTAATTTTCCTTAAGCATTCCCGCCTATAATAGTCTTACTCCTGCAATCAAATGAAAGGCCATTGATAGATTTTATTGTCACCAGAAATAATCATGGGAGAAAATAATATGATAGAGTTCTCAGCACAGAATAGAATGAACTCTATTTGAATTGCATATTTTCTTATTCGTCCAACTATTGAAATCTTTGAAAGTGAAAGTCATTTACATTGAATGCTGTTTTGATGTAATAAGACTTACATTTCCAAATATAGTCTCTAAGCTAAAAATACTCCCGGGAACAAACAAAGCAATATTGCATCTAATCTGAAAGTGACATGTCTTTAGACGTGGAAGAATCCTTTACTCTTAGGAATAAGCAGAGGTCAGTCCAAAGCATCGTTTACCAGTAAGGCCTTGCTAGGGGCTAGTTACCCAAAATGGTAAGACCTGTTTGTGCTGGGCATAGGAGGAGGGTTCTGTGGCTGCATGGATGGAAGACACGGAATCATCACACTCAGTTTACAACAGTGTTTGAGGATGCTAACAGATTAATAACACAGCCTGAATCTCCAGGACAGAGGGTGCCAATTTCAGGAGTACGCAAAGCTTTTAGGATTTGCTTGATTTTTGTTTTGTCTTTTGTTTTTAATCCTGGACCCATCTTTTTTATCCTGGACCCATATTTTTATCCTGGACCCATTTTTTAGGGTGTAACTCTCACAGTCAGCATCCTGGCAAACATGATTTGGCAACCTCAGCCGTAAACAAACAGCATAGGCTTCTGAAAATGCAAGAGGTCTGGCAAGTTGACCACAATAAGTGGCTTTCTGGGCATTACAAGCTCCACGTCCCCAGCCTCCCATCATCACATCCACAAGCCTGATGCAAGCAATGTAAGAGCACCCAGAGCAAGCCAGCCCTGTATCGAGCTCCCCGGCTGGACCTGAGCCCAGGACCTTGGCAAGGAAGCCGAGGAAAGCCTGTGATCACACCCAGAGACATGGTTTTGGCTCGGACAAAGCCTATTCTCCCAGACTCCCCAGGCCCCTGGTGGGCACCACAGGCGAGCCCCCGCTCACACCTGCTACATGACCCTCCCTTAGTGTGGGCCTGGCACCTGAGCACTTCATGGGAATCCATCCACACCAGGGGTCAGCAAGCGTTCTCTGCAGAGAGTCAAACAGTGCACAGTTCAGGCTTCGCAGGGCCCAGTTCTCAGTGACCTGGCTCAACCCTGCCGTGTGGCCCGGAGGCACTACAGACAACGGGCACAGCCCCGGGGCCCAGTCACACTGGCTTATGGACACTGAGACTTGGATTTCATATCATTCCCTTGCCTCACGAAAGCTTCTTCTGGCAAAGTGTTCTGGGCAGGAGAAGAGGAAATACGCAATTCCCCCGAGGACTACAGATGTGGCCAAATTCTCCCTGAGCTCACAGCAGCTGCCCCTTGGATGGTCTTTCCTCTGAGACCACAGCCTGCTTTATGCAACACAGGGAACACCGATTACAGAGGCACCTTTCTGACTGCCTTCAGCGTAAATAATATCTGCCAACAATGGGCGACTTTGCCAAATAAAGCTCTCCCATTCCTGTGTACAGGAGGTATTCAGAGCTGCACTGAGAGCAGTTGTCGTTCAGTCATTCAATCATGTCAGACTCTGCAATCCCATGGACTGCAGCACGCCAGGCTTCCCTGTCCTTCACCATCTCCCGGAGCTTGCTTAAACTCATGTCCATGGAGTCGATGATGTCATCCATCCAACCGTCTCATCCTCTGCCAGAACACTTATCCAGAAGAAGAATCTTTTGTGACGAATGGGAACGAATCAATTCTTTGGCACTCAACCTTCTTTATGGTCCAACTCTCACATCCATACCTGCCTCAGAGCACACGGGCCTCTTTATCTTCGTTTTGTGTTCACTTTACTTCGCAGATACACAGTCAGTGATGACCAGCCCAGGTGTTCATCTGCGTGCTGTAGCTCATCTCCTGCCTGCACTGGACACTTCTGGTCCAGATATGATGTTTGGGGTAGTTTCCAAACTCCCCCCTGCCTTATAGTGTTTCATGAATGTATTTGTTTAGCTTCCTAAGGTCTTGATATTTATTTCCTAAGGTTGAAATGAAAAATGAAAAGCAACATTTTCAGAGAGAGAAAAATGATATTTCTTACATATCACCACTAATTTTTAGAAAGCGAACTCTAAATAGCCACAAAGACACAGGATTAGAGAACAGTGTTCTGCACCTACTGCCAAGAAGACATTCAGTAAGGACACAAATGATTAAAAAAAAAAATCCCAGAAAATTAAAACACTCTAAAAATCTGCTGGGGAAAAATTGATACTTTGCTCACAAATACTTTTATAATTGGGTTTCACTTGGGTTATTGTATTATTGTCCATAAAACAGAGCTGATATGTGACAACAGGCAAAAATTCCGAGGAATACTGGACACAGTAAAGTAATACCCAAAGCAACTGTGAAAACTTCAAATGGAAAAAAGAACCTGTAAACTATATTAGAATGTCACAATTATGCAAACTAACATGTCCAAGGGAGTTTGGCCACCGTTTGTTTGCATTTTTACTTAGTTTTTACTCATAAAGTAATCAGGTGGGTGTGTGCCTTATGGGTACAAGCAATAAGTTCTTAAATGAGTAAGGAAATGATTTTAAAAATACAGATACTTGCCAGAGGTGGTATTAAATTAACAAAACAACAAAATCTAATAATCCTGAGTGCCACAAGGAGGCCATTTGGAAGCCTGGGTACAGCTCATTGCCTTGGTAGAAATCAGGTCTTTCCTTGTGTCTGGGACCATCAAATAAAGATTACATGTTATTGGGGCTTTCCTGGTGTTTCAGTGGTAAAGAATCTGCCTGCCAATGTAAGAGACATGGGTTTATCCCTGGTCCTGGAAGATCCCACATGCCTTAGAGCAAGTAAGCCCATGCACTCAAACTACTGAGCCTGTGCCCTAGAGCCCATGGGCCTCAACCTCAGGCCCTGAAGCCTGGACCCCTGAGAGGCTGTGCTCCAGAACACGAGAGGTCGCAGCACTGAGAAGGCCTTGGACCACAACTAGAGAGCTGCCCCTGCTCCCTGAAACTGGAGAAAAGCCCTCAAAGACTCACCACAGCCAAATATAATAATAATTAACTAATTTTAAAAAAGATTACATGTTATTAAAGCAAAATTAAATGTTAAAATACTTTTTTCAAAAATAATACAGCAATACTCAGGGCGCTCCTATTCTGAGAATTACGGTGCCGTTGCCATGAAGCCCCCAGTGTTGAAGCTGGAGAGAAGCTTGGAATAACCCCCTTCTTTAAGTGAAGCCCACAGCTGCCCTGTGTCCAGCCCCATCGCTGGGGAGCTGGCCACAGGAGGGACCAACAGCCCTGCCCTCCCGCCGCCCAGCACCCTCCTTTCATCCAGATTCCCAGGGAGGACCAACACCGCAAGAGCGGCGATTTCTCTGGACACCCCAGGGACAAGAGGGCACTTCAGCTGTGGCCCAGCAACAGGTTCCAGACACAGCAAGCTCTTACAGATCCATCTGCCCATCAGGATTTTCTAAACAGTACTTGGTGAAGCTTCTGGCAGAGAACTGGGTTCTTGAGCAGTAAAATGGCTTGAGTTGAGCAAAACTGGTCATGCTGCCCCTGCAGCTGGGGAGGAGGGAGGAGGTCCTCCCGCTCACTCTGTCCCGTCCCCCTGTGCCTCTCTACAGTCAGCCGTTTGTCCTGCTCTGCGGTTCTGGGGAACTGTAGTTCTCACTGCCAGGACACCCCGTGCACACGCCCTGGGCGAGGCCATGGGCAGAGAGCCGGAGCTGCGGACCTGTCTGGTCAGAGACAGAGGGCATCCCGTCAGCCAGCTGCCTTGAGAGGCTCACTGCAACACAAGCAGATTCTGGGGCATTTAAGACTACCTGCAGAAAGTTCCCAGAACTAGGTGGTAAAGGGAATCTAGTTAGAAAATCAGACAGGGAGGAAAGGAAGGGAGGGAGGGGAGAGGAAGGGGAAGAAAGAGGGAGGGAAGGGAAGAGACCAGGGAGGGAGGAAAGAATGAGGAGGAGGGAGAGAGCACCTAAGAACTGATGCTTCTGAGCTGTGGTGCTGGAGACGACTCTTGAGAGTCCCTTGGACAGCAAGGAGATCAAGTCGGTCAATCCTAAAGGAAATCAACCCTAAATATTCACTGGAAGGACTGATGCTGAAGCTGAAACTCCATTACTTTGGCCACCTGATGTGAAGAACCAACTCACTCGGAAAGAACCGATGCTGGGAAAGATTGAGGGCAGGAGGAGAAGGGGGTGACAGAGGATGAGATGTCGGATGGGATCATCAACTCAATGGACATGAGTTTGAGCAAACTCTGGGAGTTGGTGATGGACAGGGAAGCCTGGTGTGCTGCAGGCCATTAGGTTGCAAACAGTCAGACATGACTGAGAGACTAAACAACATCAACAAGCCTTTCTGAAAGGGTACAGATGGCTTCAGAATTTCAGCTGAAGACAAGAGAACCCTGATACTTGATATTACACATCTTCCCAGGTGACACAGCCCTGGGTCTCTATGGAGACCATGGAGAATGGCAACATGCCTCCACCCATTCCCTCAGACGGTCTCTGTTTCATGAGGCAAAATCTGGATGCTGCAATGAATGAAAGCTTGCGGACATTACACTGCTCATCAATACAGCTGTTTTTAGATGGTGAGTGTTCCTCAGAAACTGGAGGGACATCAGATGCCTATTAGCTTTTGGCAGAATTTCAAAATTCCAGCTTTTTCTGTGAAGCTAGTTATTTTACAGGAAAAATGAGGAAATCGCTATCAGAATGAACTCTCAACCCAGGAATTCTCCTTTCTCAGCTGTCCAATTTACCTGATTTAATGCAATATACTACACTGCAGATAACTGAAAATACTTAAATAAGTCATCCAAAAACTAAGATTACCTAGTCGAAGAGGTTTAAATGACACACCAGCTCTATTCATGGTTTTGGTTACATGAAAAGAACAGCCAGTGTCACAACAAAGAAGAATTAATTGAAGGTGAATACGCTATCAATTGGGAAAGTAATTTTTCCTCCCACTAGTTCGACCCCTGGGTCAGGGAGATCCTCTGGAGAAGGGAATGGCAACCCCACTCCAGTATTCTTGCCTGGAGAATCCCACGGACAGAGGAGCCTGGCGGGCGACAGTCCGAAAGAGTTGGATGTGACTGTGTCACTAAACAGCAACAGCAGAAGTAAACTCCGGAAAACTGACTCTCACCCAAAAGAGCTCTATGGAAAAACCAGGCAGAGTAGAGCAGCCCTTGTTCTGCGGATAGTTGTAAGCCTACGTATACCTAGACAATTTTCTTAACTTCTGAGCTCAGTTTCCTTCATCTTAAAACAAGAAAGACTTTAGCAGGATCCCTGAAGTCTTATCTTGTCTAATCTTTCATGATTTTTCCCAACGTTTTCTCATTTTTTTATTTCTTCAAGGGAATCAAGTATCTACAATGAGCTTTATCTGATATAAAAATAGAAAGGGTCTCACTTCTGTTTTCATGAAAACCATGCCAGGGAACATTTTTATATTTCAGAAAAAGTTTTTGATTGAAAGGCTTGGATGGAGGCTTTCAGTTTCACCAGAAGCGCTGCTGTTTGGACATCGCTGGAGCAATTTCAAGGGAAATTGGCTCCTGGCGACAGCTCTCCCCCCAGGGTCCTTCACCAAGTCAGGGACCTGCAACGATCAGACTTGCATCCTGGAGGGCACGGATGCTCCAGCTCTGCACATCGCTGAGCTAGACCAGGTCAGCTTATCACACGGGAAGTGATGATGAGAGAGCAGTCATTTGTCCCTATTTTTCAGAAATACATCTTCAGCTTACTCACACTGTGTAATTAATGGGATTATATTAGCATCATACACAACATTAAATAAGCCCCACAAAACTTTAAAGTTTTCAAGAATTACTTTGCAGGTCGTCACTCAAGGCTTCCCTGGTGGCTCAGACAGTTAAAAAACAAAACAAAACTGCCTGCAATGTGGGAGACCTAGGTTCAGTCCTGGGGTTGGGAAGATCTCTTGGAGAAGGGAATGGCTACCCACTCCAGTACTCTTGCCTGGAGAGTTCCATGGACAGAGGAGCTGAGTGGGCTGCGGTGCATTGGGTCACAATGAGTCAGATACCACTGAGCGACTAACACACGCAACAACTGGAAGAGGGAAAATTCACACAAATTCACACAAATTCAAACATTTGCCAGTTTAATTTAAAAAGTCTTTCCAAACACTCTACTTGGAATTAGAAAATTCAATTAACCTCACACACACACACAAAAAAAAACACCCTCAAGAGCCAAAGTAGGCCAGAAGCGAATGACTTCATTTCCATCAATTCTTAGGCTGTGAGTGGACATGGTGAGATTGTCCAGACGCTTGCCAGACCCCGCAGCACCACCCACCTGCTTCTGGGAGGGCGCTGTGTGTGTTTGCTCACATGTTAATTTCTATCACAAGGATATACACCCGGGGGTTCTCCTTTCCTTCATCTCTTTCATGCCCATCACTGCTTCTGGCACATAGAGTGTCCAAAACCCTGTTGAACAGAGAAATGAAAGGAAAGCATCAGAAAACACTACAGAGGAGATGACATAGAGGTTGCGCCAAGAATGTTTTTCTTGTTGCAAAGAAACGGAATTGCAGCTGCGACATTCTCCTGAGTGCACAGAGGAGTCTGGTGGGCATGACAGCTAGAAAGACGCTCGCCAGTTGAAGAGGTGCCCCGTGGGCTGGGGTATCCCACGCGTGTCACAGTCACAGCACATAGTCAGGGATCACATTCAGCTTCCCAGTCATTTCTGACTGTTCTCAAGGATTCCTTCTATAAAACTCCTTAACTCCAGGGAGGCCACTGAGAGGAAAGGACACAACTGATGAAGTATTTGGAGAGTTGGTGAAGTCGAACAAATGCATACAAAAGGTTAACGGGAATTCAAAGCCATTTCTAAATGCCTAACGTGGCCTTCCCTCCATGAGACTGAAGTCCCAGCAAGGGGGACACAGTTGAAATGAAAGCACAGGAGACGTTTGACAAAGAGGCAGGGTCCCTAGATTTGTTACTTACCTTGACTAATCAGAATTTCATAATATTTTTCTGTTCATCCAAACCTTCATTCTCCAAGTACACAGTAGAGTATGGCTATCTCAATGAGGAAAACAGTATCGAGTTTCTTCAGAAAACTAAAAACAAGATCCAACAATCCTACTCCTGGGCATATATCCAGTGTGGTGTGGGGTGTGTGTGTGTGGGGTGTGTGTGGGTGTGTGGGGGGGTGTGGGGGGTGTTTTGGGGTGTGTGTGTGGGGTGTGTGTGGGGTGTGTGTGTGGGGTTTGTGCGTGGGGTGTGTGTGTGGAGTGTGTGTGGGGTGTGTGTGTGGGGTGTGTGTGGGGTGTGTGTGTGGGGTTTGTGCGTGGGGTGTGTGTGTGGAGTGTGTGTGGGGTGTGTGTGTGGGGTGTGTGTGGGGTGTGTGTGTGGGGTTTGTGCGTGGGGTGTGTGTGTGGAGTGTGTGTGGGGTGTGTGTGTGGGGTGTGTGTGTGGGGTGTGTGTGGGGTTTGTGCGTGGGGTGTGTGTGTGGAGTGTGTGTGGGGTGTGTGTGTGGGTGTGTGTGGGGGGTGTGTGTGGGGTGTGTGGGGTGTGTGTGTGGTGTGTGTGTGGGGTGTGTGTGGGGTGTGTAGGGTTGTGTGGGGGGTGTGGGGGGGTGTGGGGGGGGTGTGTGGGGTGTGGGGGGGTGTGGGGGGGGTGTGGGGGGGTGTGTGGGGGGTGTGTGGGGTGTGGGGGGGTGTGTGGGGTATGTGTGGGGTGTGTGTGTGTGGTATGCGATTGAAGCATGCAGAGCTGGGCAGTGAGAGGAAGTGTGTTGCCCCTATGAACACTTACTGAGCCCCACAAAATTGCAAAGATCAAGAAGACAGGTTTGTGTCCTAACAGAATTCAGACGTGAATTACAGGTCCTCTGCCTCAGGGTGTGTAGGCTTGACCACAGCTGTGATGATGGAGACGCTGACAGGGAAAGTAGCTAGCATTCGAGGCATTCGTCACTGGCAACATGCTCGCCATGTCCTCTGGCTCCTGTGAGCCTCATGGCCTCCCCCAGAGAAGGGCCTTGTGGCCGCCGTCTCCATTGTGCTGCGCTGCCTGTCCCGCAGAAGAGGGTCAAGTGGACGCTGTGCACGTTGCAGCGTCCAGGTCAACAGGACTGACGGCCAGCCCAGCCTCACGTCCTGCTCTTACTGTGCAGGTATTAAATGTGGCCACGGGTGAACGTCAGAATAAAGGCAGAGACAGAGGAGACCTTGAATGTGCGCTTGGCACAATGAAATGTTATGAACCACATGTGCAAGGCTTCTGACTTGTTTTGAAATCATTTTTTCAAAAATAGCTAAAAATGTCTAGTGACAATCAAGGAAAGAACAGAATAAGAAAAAGAACATTAAACAAACAAAAAACCAGATGAGTTTCTATGGTCTTTCCCTGCAGAATGTCCTTCACAGGAAATTGCATTTTAAGATCTTCTCAGGCAGAGAAACCCCGTTTGCAAAGTGCAGGGTTTTGTTGGGGTGGAAAACGGCCGTTACTCTAAGGACAGCATCCACCTGTGGTGAGTCCCTGCTGGGGTCATGTGCTCACCCACGCTTCCGGGCGGCAGAGCTGTCCACCTCTTTCTGGCTTAACGCCGGGCACCTGCAGGCCAGCTCTTACCCGTCACCTCCTCCCTGTGAATCCCCAGCTCAGAGCATCCGCTGCTGCCTCTTTCCCTCTGTGTTCCACCCACGCCTGCTGGGACCCCAGCCTGTCCCCCTTCCTCTTGTTTGCAGAAAAGCCTTAGTGTCAGAGACCTTCCCTGAGTCCCAAAGAGCAAATTTAATCAAGTATGAAAATGCAGACACAAAGGAAAGCAGCCAAGCAAGATAAAGTAATAACAGTTTAGCCCGAAAACAAAGACAAGGGCCTTCAGTTCCTCCTCAAGGGCTGTGGACATTATCCTGAGCCATGTCCTTGAGCTGTTTTGTAGACAGTAAAACCTCCAGCAGGTGGAAAAAATAACTGCCTGCTGCCCACCAGCACGTGGACCCCAGACCGTCTGGAACCAGAGGGTTGATGACAGATTCTGGACACACTACCCTGTTACCTCCCCATCAGTCAGGGAATTGTGTGTGAGCTGGTCAGTCACTTGGCAACCAACCGAACCCTTCAGTCAAGGCCATCAGGGAGTTCAGATCTTTTGAACATGTGTTGCCCATTTTCCTTCCTTGGTGACTTATAATAAATACTATGTGTGCGTGCTAAGTCACTTCAGTGGTGTCCGACCAGGTTCCTCTGATCATGGGATTCTCCAGGCAAGAATACTAGAGAGGGCTGCCATGCCCTCCTCCGGGGGATCTTCCCAACCCAGGAATGGAGCCCGAGTCTCTTAAGTCTCCTCCACTGAAAGGTGGGTTCTTTATCACCAGTGCCACCTGGGAAGCCCAGTAAATACTATACTTTTCTTAATAACAACCTGGTGTCACTAGACTGGCTCTGCTTTTGGGACCCAAGTTTGGGCAGCAACACACTGAACCTCTTTTGGAAAGAACGGTCAAAATTAATAGTGTCACACCTCTAGAATTCGGAAAAAGCAAGAAGATGGATTCTCTTTGAGAGGCTTCAGAGAGAAATGCTGCCCCACTGACACTTTGATTTTAGTCCAGTGAAAGCTGTGTAGGGCTTCTGACCTACAGAACAGTAAGATAATATATCTATATTGCTCAAGCTGCTAAGTACTTGGAAATGTGATAAGTCAGCAAGTGAATTCTAATACACGCATGTGTGTAGGCTGCCATCGTTGTTTCTAGCAAACAGAAAGGAGGTGTGGAGGGCCGGAAACAGGGTTTGTCTCCTCAAATGCAGTGAACGTGGGACCCAGAAAACTGAGGCATTTTGAAAGCTGAACTTGGAAACCGTAATATGATAAATTGTAATTCGGCTTCACTGAGAATATATTAACAGTGTCACGTTGTCATCTTCTATTTTTTTTCTGAACTTGGATATTTTCGCTCCCCGCTAAAGCTACTCTGACTAATCCCACTGACACGGTCCTCAGTGGAAAACCCGAGAGCCACTTCGAGAGCTGGGTTTTATGTAACTTCTTTTGCACCACAAGTGGGGGTTTTCTCTCCACCTTTTAGAAACTGTTTTATCTGTGACCTTTTCCTCTGATCCTCCTCATGGCCTGGCCCTCCTTTACAAGGGTTCCGCGGGGCCGCCTCCTCCCAGCCTGCCCTCCGCAGGGTGGCCTCGCAGATGATTATCCCTGATCTTCTGGGTCTCTCGTCAAACCCGCCAGTGATGACTCCTGAGTCCAGGTCCCTACCCAGACCCTCCCCCTGAACCCCAGGCCTGCGCTTGTGAGCAGGCAGCCTGCAGGGATCAGAAGTGCTTTCACACTAATACCAGGATGGAATCTGCCTTTTTCAGCGTATTGATGTTTGTGCTGATGGAATGCCAGGATGGCAGGTGAAACCGCAGGCTCCCAGCACCAGTAATAGCCATGACATCCAGCCCCACTGGGGCCACCAGGGAAAAGGAACATAACACAAGCCCACTCCCCTCACGACAGTGTACATATCTATATGCACATTTTTTTACAAACGTGGTTATCTGGGTTAAAACATGCAATGAGTCAATTACTATTATTTTAATAAACTGATATAGATATTCAAATTTTTCTGTTTTAATTTTCAATGCTGTAAACATGGATGGATACAATCCACAGAATGCAAAGCTCTCTGGGCCCTCACTGAGGTGAGAGACCCACCTACTCAAGGGCACGTCCACGCTGCCCTGCTGCATTGCAGGCTGCCTAGTGGTCCAGTTATCTGTCAGTACATTAGAGCTGTTCATGAAGCCTGGAAACCCCCTGCTCGTGTGTGTTTCCCTCATCACACAGTCATGCCTTCAGAATCCCCCAAAGGAACTATTGGACTGCAAGGAGAGCAAACCATTCAATCCTTTGTGTGTGTGTGTGTGTGTGTGTGTATAATAGAGTTCTATTAAAGTATAAAAAGTATAGAGAAAGCTTCTGACATAGACATCAGAAGGGGGCAGAAAGAGTACCCCAAACCATTCAATCCTAAAGGAAATAAACCCTGGATATTCATTGGAAGGACTGATGCTGAAGCTGAAACTCCAAGACTTTGGCCACCTGATGTGCAGAGCTGACTCACTGGAAAAGACCCCAGTGCTGGGAAAGATTGAGGGCAGGAGGAGAAGGGGGCGACAGAGGATGAGATGGATGGATGACATCATCGACTCAATGGACATGAGTTTGAGCAAACTCTGGGAGATAGTGAAGGACAGGGCTGACTGGCATGCTGCAGTCCATGGGGTCGCAGAGAGTTGGGACGCCACTCAACAACTGAGCAACAACAACACGGTGAGTTAGACACAAATGCTGTGCCAAACCATTTGTGCGTTAACTGAATGAGAAAGAAGATCAATATCTGTGTTTGGACCACAGACTATGATTGATTAAGATAATTTAATCTTTCTGAATTCATGATTAAGAAACACTTTCTAGTAAAAGAGACAAACAACAATACATTATACATTCAGTACGAATCACTGCAGCATATTCAAATGTGTGGCAATTATTCAAATAGTGTAACTTAAGACTATGATCCTTCATCTGCCAATATTCTATATTAGAGTGTAGTCTCTCTAGAAACAAATTCTTAGAATTTTATTCATTTTCTTTCCATGTCTCTGAATGAGGCAATTTCTTAAGAGACACTCTTCAAGAATTATGTCTGGTTAAGTACTCTTGCCTGGAAAATCCATGGACGGAGGAGCCTGGTGGGCTGCAGTGCATGGGGTCACTAAGGGTCGGACAGGACTGAGCGACTTCACTTTCACTTTTCACTTTCATGCTTTGGAGAAGGAAATGGCAACCCCCTCCAGCGTTCTTGCCTGGAGAATCCCAGGGACGGGGGAGCCTGGTGGGCTGCCATCTATGGGGTTGCACAGAGTCGGACACGACTGAAGCGACTTAGCAGCAGCAGCAGCAGCAAGAGACTCTGATCTGCATGCTGTGATTAAGTTAGGTTTCAGAGGGTAGAGAGGCTTTTGTTGTGTGTGAATGCCCTGATTTCAAGAGCGTACAAGCATCTCTTCTCACAGCCAGCCCCAAATAGTCAAATATGCTCAAACCGCATTCCACATAACAGCATCAAAGACAGGGAGCAGCTTCAAGTGAGCCGGTTTAAGTCTCTTATATGGGAACTTTACAACTTGGTACTGTAATCCTCGGGGCTCCCCTGGTAGTTCAGATGGTAAAATATCTGCTTGCAATGCAGGAGACCTGGATTTGACCCATGAATCGGGATGATCCCCTGGAGGAGGGCACGGCATCGTACTCCAGCTCTCATGCCTGGAGAATCCCATGGACAGAGGAGCCTGGTGGGCCACAGTCCACACGGTCGCAGACAGCGGGACATGGCTGAGTGACTCACACTTTCACACCTTCACTGTACTCCCAGTGGCAGAAGCTAAGCACCCCCACAGGACTGTCTGTGAACACAGTGCCTCTGGCCTGTCCCTCACAAAGGCAGGATCACGGGTCTCACAGATGCAGCTCATTTGGTAGACGCACCACATTTCTGAACAAGAGGGAGGCACCTGGGCTGAAAAGGCCTCAGAAACACCATGTCCTCCTCACCGCCTCTGGGCGCCCCATGGTCATGCTTACTGATGGGCCAGGAAGAAAGAAAGGAGCATATCGCCCCAAATCCATCCAAAACCTACCAACAACACAAGAGAGGCTGTAGGTGTTAAGGGTAGGTCTGCAGATGGAGATTCCCTTCTCCCTCACCCCTTCGACGCACCTGAGTGTGCTGGTAAGCAGAGAGGGTTCTGAACTCCCCCAGGCGCCGCACTGGCCCTCGAGCCTGGGGACACAGGGTGGATGGGCAGGCAGACTGCATCAGGAGTGACTGCAAGGGCCTGAGTGTGAAACTGGGAGGAGAGACTCTGATCATCAAGGGGGATGCTGCTCCTACCTCCAGATTAATTTGTTGAAGCCTAATCCACAGTGTGATGGTGCTTGGAGGTGGGCGGTGACTTTTCTTTTTTTTTACTGTATCATTGAACATCACCTATACCTTTTCAGTCACTCAGTCTCATCTCTTTGCAGCCCCATGACTGTAGCCGACCTGGTTCCTCTGTCCATGGAATTTTCCAGGCAAGAGTACTGGAGTGACGTGCCATTTCCTACTCCAGGGTATCTTCCTGAGCCAGAGATCAGACCCATGCCTACTCTGTCTCCTGCATTGCAGGCAGATTCTTTGCTGCTGAGCCACTGGGGAATTCACAGATAATATGCATAGTATGATCCAATTTTTCTAAAATTCCTTCTCCCTCCCTCCATCCCTTTTGTCTATATTTAATTATAGTCTTTGGAGAGAGGTCTAGACTGATATTCAGATGTTGGCAATGGCTCTTTTTTGGTAATAAAACTTTGGATGAATGCTTTCTTCTAATTTCTTGTACTAATTTTGTGACATTTTCATAAAAACGGTAGACATGTATTCTTTTTTTAAATAGAGAAAGAGGAAAGGAAGCAGGAGCAGAAGGAGGAAGAAAAGGGATGAGGAAGGGAAACCTCCGTGAATACAGGTACCAACTTTTCACCAATGTGATCCATTCACATTTCACATGACAGCTCCCAACGCGAATGAAACTAATTTAACACAATAACTTGGCCCTGTGTTCCTATATGTAGATGAATACTTTACAAAATGCTGCAACTACGCTTTACTAAAACTAGCATACTCATAGATAAGAACACTTTGAGGAACAAATTTTATTTTCACTTTTGAAAAGTGATCCAAATCCTAGATTCCAGCTAAATTTCATGGAGAACACAAAAGTAGGGTGATTCAAAAATGACTACATTTGCTACAAAGTAAGTTAACGTCACCTCTTAACTTGGGGTGGTTGGCTTTGCAACTTTATTCATGCTATGTGTATATATAATGGTCATGCTAAATTTATGGATGGTGACACAAATTTTGGAGAAACAAACTTTCGAGAAGAGCTGTAACATCATCTGGTATAAGAAGATCCTCGGTCAGCATTATTTATATAGCAGAGTTTACAATCACATTGGTAAAATAAAAATACAGTATACATAGATTTTCTTCCTCATCCATATTATTAAGTTATCAGGCGATATTTAGTTGAAAAACTTGAAGCACGGTATAAGTTACATTTATCTCTTAGAGATAATAATGTTAAAAATTAGCAACCACACTGACAGACATGCACACGTTTAAAGAGTGAGTTCAAAATTCACATGTAATGAGTTTTGAAGCCTGTATTTCTCTGTCTATAGTATAGGAGAACAACACAAAGTATAGGTGCACCTTTCCACCAAGTTATTTTATTTTATTCTCTAGAAGAAAAATGATAACCTCTGAAACTCCTACACGTAAGTTAATAAACTCCACGCTCCTAAAAGCTGACACATTTCTGTAGCTGTGGTCGTGTAAGAGTTGAACAGATATTTTATGAACTTGTTCAATGTAAGCAAAAAAATTTAAATGATTTAGGTCCCACTGAAGCAATTTTTTGTTTTTGTTTTTGTTTTTGTTTTTCCACAGAACAACAGAAATTTAGACATGTATCAACCTGATGGCACACAACACCTTCGGACACCAGGGAGCATTAAAAAAAAGTCTAGGCTCCATCTCTAAAACCATTAAATCAGATGGTAGTTCTGAAAATGTGTTCCCTAGCCAAGCAGCATCAATGTTAGCAGAGCTTTGTAGACATGTAAATTGGGGACCCCACCTTGAATCTACTGAATCAGACATGGAGGGGAAGCCACATAAGCTGAGTTTTAAGAAACTCCAGGCGATCGGATGCTCAGTGGCATTTGAGAACCGCTGCTCAAAGCTGAGGGCAGATCATCAGGACTCTGTGGCTCTCCCCCTGTCACTCAAATATGCCGTCAGTCTGGGGTTTTATTCAGCATTCGTACCTATGGCGTGTCCAGCTCTGTGTGACCCCATGGGCTGTACCCGCCAGGCTCCTCTGTCCATGGGGTTCTCCAGGCAAGAATACTGGAGAGGGTAGCCATTCCCTTCTTCAGGGGATCTTCCCGACCCAGGGGTCAAACCCAGGTTTCCTGCATGGCAGGCAGATTCTTTACCCTCTGAACCACCAGGGAAGACCTGGGACTCACTCAACCAAATTCTTCTTTGACGTCAGGGCACCAAAGACAGGGTTTCCCAGCAGACAGCAATTTACCAGCAGAATTCAACCAAATCTCCAGTCCCCTATCATGCATCATCTTTTCTAGAACACTTCACAACCCTCTTCCTGACTTGGGCAGAGGTCAGGTGAGAGAGTGAGACTTGTGGTCACTGATATTCAAGGGATCTCTGCATTTCTACCACCACTGTCAGACCCTCAGTCATTCCAAGATACATGGCAGCAAGCCAAGACTCTTGGAAGGCTGACGTACGGGAAGGAACACTGAGGTATCCCTTCCCGGCTCATAAATATTCCTAAATTATAATCAGATTTTACTTTGAGAGAAGTATGAAGTTTCACTCTTTATCCACGGCAGACCTATTTGACTTCCCTGGTGGCTCAGATGGTAAAGCATCTGCCTACAGTGCAGGAGACCTAGGTTTGACCCCTGGGTCAGGAAGATCCCCTGGAGAAGGAAATGGCCACCCACTCCAGTACTCTTGCATAGAAAATCCCACGGACTGAGGAGCCTGGTAGGCTACAGTCCATGGGGTAGCAAAGAGTTGGAAATGACTGAGCATCTTCACTTTCACTTTCAGATCTATTTTGAAAACATCAAAAACGCAGGAGTGTGCTCACTTACTAAGTGTCTCCTAGCGTAAGTGTCTCTGTGAGGCCCCCCGAGGCTCCAAAGACAACAGCACAGGATGCCTGTGACACCCCTGGTCTCATTTCATGTTGACTGACCTGAGCTGCAGCACTGACATTGATTTTTAGCTACATCCACATACCAGCTCTGGTCTCTTTAGAAGAAAAATGACACACTTTCCATTTAAAGCAATATTTTCTCATAGTCAAAGCTTGGTGACCTTGACAAAATGTACCCAAAGCGCATCCTTATTCTTCTTCCCCTTCAACAAGATGAGGAGATTTCCGCTGGACATCAACATGATCCCCATCCTCTTCTTCCTTCTTGGATCTGTGTTGTTTCTAAGTGGAAATCTTGTTTAACTGGGCTTCCCTGATGACTCAGAGGACAAACAATCTGCCTGCAGTGCATGAGACACAGATGACATGGGCTTGATCTCTGGGTCAGGAAGAGCCCTGGAGAAGGAAACGGCAATCCGCTCCAGGATTCTTGCCTGGGAAATCCTGTGGACAGGGGAGCCTGGTGGACCACAGTCCATGGTGTCACAAAGAGTCTGACATGACTGAGTGACTAAGCCCAACAAAAGCAACCTTCAATGCTGAAGGACAGGGCACCTGTTTACATTCTGGTCATTCTGTGTCCCAAAGTTGCAGCGACGTTTCATCTTCACTCCTGACAGATTGGGAAGTTCTAGTCCGAGGATGGTGGGATATCCTTAGACAGATGGATGTACTTGGCCGCTGCAGCGGGTCGGGGAGGAGCCTGATAGAGTGAGTCCAGGGGACCTGCTGCAGCCTCGGGCAGACAGCAGGAGTCCTCCCACCATCCATTGAGTCAGAGCCTCTCAGAGGTCACCAGGGCCACTCCCAGGGGACGAACTTACTTAGGGGCAGCCCCTAAAGAGGGCCCCCAGGCGGACCATGCCCGCAGACCCGCTCCCCCGCCTTTCGTTCTATGCAGAAATTGCTCGCTTGTGCTCCCTAGGAAAGTGATGAGCTCTCCCTGCTTGCATTTCTGACAGTTCACTGTTAAAGGGAGGACTGTTGGCCAGGGAACCAGGAAAGAGTCATCAGACCAGCAAAAAAAAAAAAAAAAGTGAAGATGGGGGTAGGGCCCAGACCACACATGCACCCCTCAGAGATGACCGAATTCAGAAGATCCTGAGCATAGAAATGATGGGTGGCTTTAAGGAAACAGCAGGGAGAACGAGAAAGGACATGTCTGAGTCACGGAAGCAGGGAATGACAGCGTGTCAGACAGTCAACCTAGCCAGCGGGTGGGACGGGCCTTGCATGAGAGTTCTCTAGTTTCCAGTGAAGTCTTATGTGGAGAGCGGAAGGCAGACGAAAGCGAGCCCCTCCGCCGAACTGGGAGCGGGGCCGGGGGCAGCTCCCCAGGGGCCCCAGGCTCCCAGGCTCAGCCAGGGCCCTGAGAGCCAGCGGACTCCCCAGGGCTGGAGGAGCGGGCTCCGCGGGATCTCCTCACCAGTCCGGCCTTCCTCCAGGGCCTGACACCATCCGCTGCATCCCAAGCTCCCCCTGCTCCCCTCACCCCACACAGAGACAGGGACGCAGCGCTTTCCTGGAGTCCTCCGCTTACGCCCAGGAGTGACGAGCCGGGCTTCCTTTGCTGGTCAGTCCCGCGGGGCCAGAGGTCGGCCCTTCGCTGGCTCTGACACTGAAAGGCGTGAAGGACACGCTCACAGAGGGCTGAGCTCACTCTCCACCAGCGCCAGCGGCCGGACTCGCGCATTTCCACCCACCGCAAGGCAGGTTAGCATGACAGCCCCAAAGAAGCCAGCTGAAGGGAGAAAACAAGCCTAATGGATCCGCAGTGGTCTTCAAAACACATAAAGAGTTCTCATTTCAATAGGCAACACCCCGTCTTCTGAAATAAGGTTCTGCAGAACACGGTGTCCCAAAGAAAACCGACAGCAGGCTGCACAGTTCCCCCCAAACCCCGGATGGCCTTGCTGATCCCCACTACCTAAGAGTCTAAGTGGCAGATTCCAGTCCCCATCGATCCCAGCAGCCAGCGGCCGGTGGCTTCTCTAAAATGTTGAGAACTGGGGGCACAGCCCCCCATTTCTTGAGATTCTCAGAAAACTATTCCCCAGCAAAAAAGAATGAGACTTGCATAGAAGCCAGCAATCCCACTCCAGGTGTAAATCCAGAGAAAACTCGTAATTCAAAAAGATCCATGCACCCCAGTGTTCACAGCAGCATTATTCAGAACAGCCAGGACATGAAAGAAACCTAAATGTCCTTCGACAGATGAATGGATAAAGAAGATATGGTACACACATACAATGGGATACTGCTCAGTCATTAAAAAAAAAAAAAGGATGAAAAAATGCCATTTGCAGTCATATGCATAGATCTGGAGACTGTCATACTGAGTGAAGTCAGAGAAGGAGAAATATCATATGACAGCCCTTATGTGCAAAATCTAAAAAGAAATGATTCAAATGAACTTACAAAACAAAAACAGACTCACAGACATATGAAACAAACTTATTGTGTGGCAGAAGCCAGCACAATATTGTAGAGAAATTGTCCTCCAATTTAAAAAAAAAAAAAAAAAAAAAACTACGGTTACCAAAGGGGAAGGGGCAGAAGGGATAAAGTGGGAGTTTGGGATTAACAGATACACACACAATAAGGGCCTGCGGTACAGCACAGGGGATTCTATTCGATATCTTATACTAAACCATAATGGAAAAGAACCGGAAAAAGAATTTGTATTATATATGTATAACTGAGTCACATTGCTGTACACCAGAAACTAACACAATATTGTAAACCAACTGCACTTCAATTTAAAAGAGACCAAAAAGGATGAGGCTTTCTACCCCAAAGTGACACCAAAACCTTTAGCTACAAAACTGGCTCCTCGCACAATTCTGTGAATACAGCAAACTTAGCCAGCACTCACGACCCAGAGAGAAAGTCTGACCAAGGGTATTTCACCATGTACACAGAAGTGGAGAGGTCACCCGCCACCTTCCCCCTCCACTCCCCATCACTGAGGCGTCCCCACCGCCCCTGATGCCCCCGGGACAGAACCCGGATCTCCAAGGCCTGGGAACAGCTGCGGGAGGACCCTGACCGTGAACGCAGGACCCAGCAGAGGGGCCGTGCCCAGGCCTGCTGCCATTCCTGCAGATCTCACCACACGAGCAGACCTGCCCATGGCCGAGTCCCAGGTTCACAGGGCGGAGTGCGTGCACCGGCCACTCACACCCACAGAGGAAAAGAAAGCACCATCAGAGCCACGAGGTGCTCTCACAAGAAAACAAACAGAGGCCCCTGAGCTACGCAGACAACGCCCAGCACGCTCCCCTGCACACGCCTGCCTGACATACACCCAGCCCACACCAGGGACGCTGAAGCTTTTTACGTGGTTCTGGAGGCTTAATTTTTCCACTTTCAAAAAGGAAAAATTTAAAATACAGCAAAAATTAAATCCCTTTTGCAGTTTTTTTCCTTCCAAGATAACAAGTCACCATCAGCATTTTAGGCTACCTGCTCTAACTATGTGGAAATTTTTTAAATCAGCACATCCTTAGATAAACAAGTCATTGACATCTGCTTGACAAATAGGTTACAGAGAAAACCACTTACAAATTTAAAGTCAGGAAGATATTTGCAATCAGTGGAGCTGGAAATTGACAGATTTTAGGTAAGTTTCCAGAAGCAGCCACTTTGATCTCTTGATTCAGTTTACATGACTATGTGGTTCTTATACACATTTAATAAATTATTCAGCAAGAACGTGACAAAGCTATATAATACATTGCTTTCCTTGATGTAAGGCTGCTTCAAGCATAAGCACTGGGGATCATATGGCATCTATGGAAAGAGAAGGGATCCTCTCCTGCCCAGAACCTGACCTTGGGTATCAGTTAACGTCTAGGAATTATTTCTGCACCATCTCAATGTATCTGAGACAACGAGCAAATGCAATTATCCTCAGGATCACAATTTGAAGTTGAGTCACAAGAAGCTTTTAGCCTTGCATGAGTCACGCAGTTCAGACATCTCTCCACAGATATGCCTGGGGCATCGGAGGAATTTTACTGTGGTTTATGTCAGAGTGAGGAACTCTGGATCGGAGCAAGGTAGGATGTGAGCACACAGGGCTTGGAGATGCAGAGGAGAGGGGGATGACGGTTTAATCCCCAGTTCCATTTACAGCAAAAGGATTTCCCTAAGATACTCAGAAATGGGCTCAGCCCCCGCACTGCTGAGCACATACATGGTCAGAGCAGCAGACAGACTCTGTCTCAGCAACCCCTGAGGAGACAGGACAAGACCAGCTCCTCAACCGCGTCCCCATATTCATCAGCAAGGAACCGAAATAGCGGTTTATGCATACGAAACAGCCAGTATGCCCGCTATTTAAATATTCCAGAGCCATCTCCCCATGAGAAAGCAAAAGGTCCAGAAAAGTAACAACTGCCTTGGGCCACTGGGGCAGCCAAGTCTAAGGAGAAAGCATCATTTTTCTTTGAAGTTCACAGAAAAACGAGGTTTTCCCAGCATCCGGACTTCAAAGGCACATGGGGCGGAGAGGGGCGGGTGTATCTCCTTTAGCCTGGCTGCTAGTAGTGGGGGGGAAAGAGAGTGTGTGTGTGGGAGGGGTCTGGGTTACTCAGTGAAAAAGGGATGGGGCCTCTGGATGGGTCCCCATTAATTACACATGATTACAAGGGTGCCCCAGGAAGTACTTGGTCTGCAGATACAATACAAGTTCTTCTGGAACCCCTCACTCAGGAAACTGTATGCAGGTTTACATCTTTGCAGACCTCCATTACCACTGAAACTCATTGAGAAGGAGACAACGTAAACTCTGAACAGGAGGAACTGATTAGAAAGACGCTGGACGGGGGAAGAGCCCACCTGCCTGTGAGACGAAGCAATCCGCATTTACACCCGGCGCTCTGGGTTCTGCAAGTCGGAGATGACGGCATCTGAAAGGGACCAAGGCATGACAAGGGCAAGTACATCATGTCCAAACGCATCTCAGCACTTCCCCGAATACGGCAGCAGCGGCTACTGTGTCTGTTCCAATGCTTCACCTGTGTGCGTGGGAATCGGAAGAGAGCAGCCGCGGTGCGGGGAGCCGCTGCCGCCCGAGCAAGTCCAAGCAGGACCTCTTTGTGCAGCTGCGTGAATCCACACACACAGAAGCTGTCCTGGCGTTTGCAATGGCAGCTTCAAGTTTCACAAAACACATGCGGTATCGTCATCAGAGCGAAATGTTTCTGCTGAGATATTTGAATAAAGTGCAAAAAATTTTCTGTGCCAAGGAATTACATTGGTCTTAAAAATACTCACATAGGTGTATGTACAATTTTTTCCCTGGCCATCAAACATGAAAAGTCATGATTTCCCATCCTCTGACAATTTTCTCCTCTTCTGTCCAGAGAACTATTTATAACTTGGTAAATGTAAATACTGTTAGCTAGAGGAATATAGTTAGTAAAATAAATTCACAAACTAGAGAAGCTAACATGCAGACTTACATTGAGTTGATCTTTTTGATCCAAAATGTGATATTTCACATGAAGTCCTCATATGACACAGGTATGCACGATACAAAATTATTTTAAAAATTTTTTCTTGCTTTTGTATCATCCTAAAATACATCAGTTTTGCAGTCTGAAAATTATTTACTAATATAGAATCATTTCATCTTTTCATACCATTTTCTCATTATGAAATACGAAACTGTCACAAAAACTACATTTGAAACTAAGTTATGATGATTTGAACCCCATATTAACATTTCTAGAGGGAACAATATTTGGGATAAATATGCATTAGACATCATTACAAAGTTGATGAAAAAAGCATTTGTTTGCACGATATGCCCAGCTATGTCCAACCATTAGATTATTTTTTCAAAGTTTATCTGAACCAGACATTTTACTACACTCGCTACCTTTCCTCACATGGCATGACCATTATCTCATGTGGCTTATAATTCAGAGAAATTATTCTGAATTCATAGAAATTGTTTCCTGTACATCATTTTCACTGACATTTTAAAAATTCTCCTTTTGAGTAGATTCCACTCAAGGCATAGCTAATACCTGAAAACACATATATGAGTGTGTCGATATGTAAATTTTTTTAATGTCCAGTTTCATTCTCAGAAACTCATTCACAGCTTCCACCATGAGAATAGTCGCAGGTGGTGGTTTTCCCTGGTTTTTTTGGTCATCTCAACGAAGACTAAGTTCACAGTGTCGTTTTTCACTGACATCCTGATGGCTGACACCTCAGGGTCATGCTGCTGACTGCCTGAGATAAGCTGAAGAGACCTCATGACTGCAGACAGACACAGTATGTTGCAGAAGCCCCATGCACTGTTTACAGCTGGGAGCAGACGCAGCTAATGTGCAAATAAGCTTATTTCCATCAGATGGATATGTCTTAATACAAACGGCCACAAAAATAAAACTCAGGATCAAGTATCCACAATCGTATCTGAAACACATATGGTTTCAGCTTTACCACTGATCTTAAAATCAGAACAAAAGCATGTGTTTTCTAATAACATCTGTTTCAAAACAATGTAGACCACAAATATTCCTGACCACCTTGATAGGCCCTTCTTCCTTATCCTACAAAGAATACAGATCTAGAGAGTCCGATTATAGACTCTTTACAGTCTTTAAATAAAGTTTCTTGAGAAACTTTCATTTCTTAAGATGTATAAAACTATATTACTCTTTTTTGCTTATGGAATAGAATTTAGAAATAAAATTTAGAAATGGCCTTCACGAGACCTAAGGATTTTCCAGGTAGATCAAAGTACTTTTTAAACACAAGTGGAATTCAAACAATATAATATGAATTGTTGTTAAGATAGCAAGTTACTGCCTTGCTTAACACCCCAATGTATTTCTCTGTGTCTGGTCCACATGCATCCAAATACCACATTTTGAAATAATACTTTTTTCACACGTGAGTACAATTGGTTGATGGTGGGGTGTCTAGTCGACTTTTATTTTCTTTAGTGTCGTTAAGAGGTGACTCCTTGCGGGCTTGGCACTTGAACACTTGCTTATAAGCCTTCCTGAAGTTTTCGGAGAGAAAGGCGTAAATGATGGGGTTCACGGAGGAGTTGCTGTAGGCCAGGCAGTGGGCAGTGATCCTGAAGAAGAAGGAGGCGGGGGTGAGCGGGAACACCCCAAACTCAGCCCAGAGATGGATGACGTGGTGGGGCAGCCAGGAGACCCCGAAGACCACCACCACCACCAGCACCGTCTGCGCGGTCTAGAAGGGAAGGAAGCAGAGGCGCTGGTCACAGCAGACAGGGGCCCAGCATTCTAGCTCATGCACTGACAGAGGGGATTTCCTGTACATTTTCACAGAATCGAGTGCGTCCTAAACCTGCTCTGGGTGCTGACCTTCACTTTGCAGTCACACCCCTAAAGGAGCTAAAAGCGTGGCCCGGTGGTCCCCTGTCCACTTTGCCCCTGGAGAGAAGCGATCCCACTGGGATCCACGAATTCTGGGAGGCAGGGTGGAGGGGAAGGAGAGAGAGAAGGAAGGTGCTTATTTTCCCTCCAGCCTCACACCATGGAGCCCGGACTCCCCCACCAGGAAACCGTGGTGGACCCACAGGTCCTTTCACAGGAGAAGCTTGGACCCCCGCCCTGCAGGAATGTCCTTACGGTATGCCATGACTTTGCTCTTACTTCCTGTGAGTTAGAACCCGACTGTCACAGCCCACAGCACCCAGAACATGAGGCTTAAGATAGCAAGTCTTCCAGAAGAGACGCGGGGTAGCTGACTGACTTGGAAAGGACGTTTGTCCAAGAGGCGGGCTGAAGCCAGGGAACCTGGCAGAGATGGGAGAGGACGTGCTTGGACTTCAGGACGAGGTCGGAGCAAGGGCGGCCAGGGCACCAGAGACGGGAGTTACACTCATGTTTACTCTGACTACATGATGGTCAGAAGGGGCCACGACCCACGCAAAAGGCAGCCACCTCCCTGGGCCTCAGCCTCCTGGCCTGTGACTGGGGTGACCCAGCGTGATGATTCTCTGAGTGGGCCTGGTCCACTTAACACCTTCAAACAGCTCAGGTACAAAGCTGACCGCAGGGCTTCCAGGGCGGCAGGCTTCCAGACTGAGGCTGCTGCACGCACGACACAGAGAGCAGACCAGCACCCCGCTCCTGGACGTCAAGGATCGTCTGCTATCCGTCCGTTACCCACTAGTGTATGGGATGTGGTCCTGATGATTCAATAACCATCTAGACGCAATTACACCTACAAATAGCTCGGAGCACACCCGCTGTCCTGCCTAAGGCAGGAAGGCCGTTTCTGTGCCGCACAAAATGCATGCTCTCTGGATATTCTGTTTCACTGCTCCTTTCAGGAGGTTTTCACTAAGTAACGAGCTGAGGGCAGAACTACACCCTGACAGCTTACAGATAAGAGCCACACTGTATCTGTATCCCTGTAGGGCAACTGTCAGCAGGGCGGCTTTTCTATGGAGGGTTTGTTACCGTGTGTGTTTACCCAAGATCATTCAAATTCTGCCTTTTATTTTTAGCAGGTCTACTGGTCTTTTCAGAACCATGAACGAGGTTCCTTTCCTTGGTCTGCCTGTAGCTTTGAAATATGAGTGACTTAAGACTGCAATATAAATCAGGAAAGAATATCAATGGGTACTTACATAAACTTTATCATTTATCAAATGATGCTCCCAAAAGAATTTAACAGAATGCTTGTTTAATACAATGTTTGTGCTCCCAGCTATGTGTCGGCAAAGGTTCACTATTTATTTTCTGCCTATTTCACAGGCATCTCAGCCCATCTGAGCTGGTACAGGAGTGGGTGCCCTGCACATGGGCCCTGGCGCTCAGCCCTGCACCCCAGTGGCCTCCATACCAGCCACAGCTTCACGCAATGCGGGCACATCAAGGTGCCCAGGGAGAGACGGGCATGGCTCCCTCCTCTGTCTCGCTCACGTCAGAGAACCAGGACCACAGACCTGGGAAGACATGGGAGGGATGCAGAAAGACATCTGCCCACAGAACAGTGCCCTCACCTACCCCCAACTCAGAAAACATGCGCCGGGAACACACCAGCTCAAGGTCAAGATCTGGTCAAAATAACTCACTGCACTAACAAAATAATGGCTGAGCACCGAAGAACTGATGCTTCTGAACTGTGGTACTGGAGAAGACTCTCGAGCATCCCTTGGACTGCAAGGAGATCCAACCAGTCCTTCCTAAAGGAGATCAGTCCTGGGTGTTCATTGGAAGGACTGACGTTGAAGCTGAAGTTCTAATACTTTGGCCACCTGATGTGAAGAACTGACTCACTGGAAAAGACCCCGATGCTGGGAAAGATTGAAGACAGGAGGAGAAGGGGTCGACAGAGGATGAGATGGCTGGATGGCATCACCAGCTCAATGGGCATGAGTTTGGTGAGGAACAGGGAAGCCTGGTGTGCTGCAGTCCATGGGTTCACAGAGTCGGACACGACTGAGCAACTGAACAACAACCCCAGACCTGGGTTTCCAGCAGCTCAGCGAGCCATCGTCACGCAGCACTTCATGAAAATTCAGGTATCGGGGTCTCACGCTGCTTCCACAGGTCGTGCAGATGACGCATCCACCCAGGAACCTGCCTTCCTACATAGCTCATGGGTGCTTGAAGAATCAGTGAAGAATTCCGCAGAAGCCACAACAAAAGCAAGCAGCCTCGCCCACCTCGTGGAGAAAGCTGAGGAGCTTCCTCGGTGCTGACCGCACCCGGGCTGACCCACATTGTCTCCTCGGAAAGGTTCCAAACCCGCTTCCGCTCTTCCCCTTAGAAAAGTCAGACAGTGAGGAGACGAGGCCCTCTGTGGGGATGGGGGCTATTTTCATTTCTTACAGTATCATTTGCCTGAATCACAAATGGGTTTACACCCGATGCATCGCCTACGCTCCCCGTCTGTCCATGTAGCGTGCAGAACCAGAACATCACCGTTTGATAGGGAAGAAGTCCTCGTTGAAGGTTACATGCCAAATCTCTGCATGAATTCTTATACCTAAGGTTGGGCCTTTTATTAGCCTGCCTTCTTTTTACTTCTTGCACTGAAAGTATCTGAAAAATAGTAATTTCTCCTCTTCCTGTGAGATGCTCTTTTTCAAGCCATCTGAGACATCTGACTTTTTTTTTTTCCTTCAAAGAATTTTACTCATAATCCATCTAATGGAACTTGGCAGGGAAGGAAAAAGTGACTAAATGGTGAGACTGATGAGAAACATTTTGTAAATTGTACAAATGACAGCCAAAAAGCTTGCTGAGTTACTCCAAGCCAGATGGGGAAAAAGAGCAGCTGTTAAGAGAACCTCGTGGTTAAGAAGGTGCCATGAGGGTCTCGCATCTACCTCCCTACTACCAGGAGCCACCCTGGGGAAGTCTACCCCACTGGGAAGTCTTCCAGAAATTAAGAATCTTGTTTTCCTATCTGATCAGCCTTGGGCCAGAAAACGTTTCTCTAGGTCCAGCCGAGCCAATCAAGACAGGGCTCTGTGCTGTGGTCACTACTATTTTGGCAAAGAAAAGCACACTCTTCTCTATTTTCCTCCAAACAGGCAGGAGAGCTGTTGAGCTCGTTTGTGTTGAACCTAACCCTCCATTACAGGAGCGCTACCAGCCTTCTCATGAAGCGGCACCCTTATGGATGGACACGGCACAGGAGAAGGGGCCCTACGCAGCCACCGAGGCGGGGAGCCAGAAATGGGTACAGCTGAAATGAATAAACCTCCAAGATCTTCTCACATCACTCCGTGACCCATCGGAAACTGAGTGTGTGCACACCCAGGAACACTCTTCTCTGCCTGGACCCAGAGCAGCATCCGCTGAGCCGATCCAACCTCTGCCTCCGGGCGGAGGTGTGCTGGCTGTCCACCCTGGGCCCTCCCCTCCTCCGCCCCGTCTCCCGCTTCCGCCTTCCTACCCTACTCCCCACACCTGTCTGCTAGCCTTTGCCTAGATGCAGGTACATACGCATACACAAACTATTAGTTCCGTGCAAACAAGGAAGTAACTAAAAGCATCAAAAGAGACCTGACATCTGTTCAGTGGTTATTAAGGGTCAGAGGTTGTGAGAATAGAAGAGAAAATCTTCCCTCCTCCAAATGTTGAGACCTTCTCCCGTGGGAAGAATTGCATTTACACATACGTTCCCTGGTGGCTCAGCCAGTAAAGAATCTGCCTGCAATGCCGGAGACCCTGGTTCAATTCCTGGGTCAGGAAGACCCCCTGGAGAAGGGAAAGGCTACCCATTCCAGTATTCTTGGGCTTCCCTGCTGGCTCAGATGGTAAAGAATCTGCCTGCAGTGCAGGAGGCCTGGGTTTGATCCCTGTGTTGGGAAGATCCCCTGGAGGAGGGCATGGATACCCACTCCAGTTTTCTGGCCTGAAGAATCCCCGTGGACAGAGGAGCCTGGTGAACGATGGTCCACGGTTGCAAAGAGTCACACACAACCGAGTGACTAAGCACATATAACATATTCCCTCACGTGTGTGTGTCTTGAGCTTCCCTAGTGGCTCAGACAGTAAAGAAGCAGCCTGCAAAGTGGGAGGCCCAGGTTTGACCCCTGGGTCAGGAAGATGCCCTGGAGAAGGGCTTAGCAACCACTGCAGTATTCTTGTATGGAGAATCCCATGGACAGAGGAGCCTGGCGGGCAACAGTCCATGAAGTCACAAAGAGTCAGAAATGACTGAGCGACTAACACAACAACAATACACATGCCACACACACACACACACACACACACACACCCATATGTACACATATACATATAAAACCAAAGAATGTAAATGTTAAAATGCTCACTAATCTTTCAATTCAGTTCAGTCGCTTAGTCATGTCCAACTCTTTGTGACTCTAGGGACTGCAGCCCACCAGGCTCCTCTCTCCGTGGGTTTTCCAAGCAAGAATACTGGAGGGGGTTGTCATTTCCTTCTCCAGGATATGATCTGAGTAAGAGGTAAATTAATCCCAATTTGTAAAATAGCTTTTCCTCAAACTGGGTTTGAAACACAATAAATCGCAGGGTGTTAGATGCTGTCAAACTCCTCAGGGGAAGCTTGTGGGAACCAGGATTCAGGGGAGAACGAGAAAGACAATTAAAGATGGGCTGGACCCCCCTGAGGCTGCTCCCATCTTCAGTTCTGCCCCCGGGGGGCCGAACCAGCACCCGTCTGGGAGGAAGAGAGCAGAGCACAGCAACTGCTGCGAGGCTTCAGGGAGGGATACAGCAACACTCGCTCGAAAGATAATTGAGACGGGGCCTCCTGGAGCCACATCAGAGATGGTAAATACGCAACAAAAGAAGTGTGTCTGCTAAGTCTCTTCAATCGTGTCTCTGCGACCCCATGGACTGTAGCCCACCAGGCTCCTCTATCCGTGGGGTTCTCCAGGCAAGAGGGCTGGAGCGGTTGCTGTGCCCTGCTCGAGGGAATCCCCCCAACCCAGGAATGGAACTCGGGACTCCTGCACTTACAGGTGGGCTCTTTACCATGAGCACCACCTGCAGTTTCAAGCAAACTGTGGGTCCAGCCTCCTGACACCCTGTCCCAGTCACCCACAGCGCACCTTCTCCAGAGGCTCAGAATCCAGAAGACACACCTTTTGGCCCCTCCCTAGACCTCCACCCACGTTCTCAGGCAGCTCAGTCGCCTGCTCACCCTCAGCAGCTGACTCTCCGTGTCTCCTCTGTGCCCAGGGCTAAGATGTTCGTTTCGAATCACTGAACCCAGGGCCCATACTTTCACAGGAGGACGCAGGAAAGCTAAGAGTATACATTAAGCCAAGCTCCAGAAACGGCATGGAGAATGCAAACCCATGAGACTTACCTTTTTCTTTGATGCCTCTGACTTCTTTGACACGTTCTTCAACTTTTTATGCAAATGGTTAAGAACCTGCAAAACACAGACTAATAAAATCAGTTTGCCTCAGGCCACACAATTCATTGTCCATTTTGCACTGACATTTCCTGATGTTCTGAAAAGGGAAGACCATGGTTTACAAAATCACGCAAGCTGCAATTCACATGAGCTGGTGGAGTAATGCCGACTATGGATTGCCATGAGCGTCTGGTCCTCCAACCACCTGTGTCCAGAGCACCTGTAGGCAGAGCTCTGGTGCGGGTAGCTCCGAGATTTCTTCCAGAAAGACCCACTCCGCTGCCCATACCTGCATCCCCGTTGGCCTCCCCTAAGAATCTACATTTCCACAATCCCAGGTCCCTGCTATGTGTTAAATCCTAGATATGCGGGAAAACTACAGAATGCCTTCCAACAACGCTGATAGCTGACAGACCACCATTCTGCAAGGTCCTACAACTAACGTCCCATGGGGGAGGCTTCCAGGGAGACACTTTTTTCCTTCCCTAGAGAAACTAGTTTTGTCTTCTCTTGCCAGCATCATACTCAGGAGAAATGATGTGAGACAATGTGGTTCCACATAAGAACTTGCAACTAAGCCGTACAACAGGGTCAGGATGGTGGTACACACTCCAGGCAGGTCTTGAGTTCATTCTTATGAGTGAAAAACCTAAGGACAATCAGCTCAGTGTGTGGGCTTGAGACTGCCCATCGGTTGCTCAGTGAGTCCCTCCAAACACTGGAAACAGTGTTCCAGCCACCTCCCTGTCCCCCTGGAGCACCACAGCATGGAAATAATTTAATCAAATTGAACGTATTACAAAAGCTGCTCTGTCTGGGCGGATACAACCCTCTGGAGTGATCGGGCACTCCCTGATCGAGAAGCCGCGGGATTTATCCACCACTTCATGATTTCCTGGGCCTCCCTGGTGGCTCAGATGGTAAAGAATCTGCCTGCAATGGGTTCGATG
This sequence comes from Capricornis sumatraensis, assembly GCF_032405125.1. NCBI lineage: Eukaryota > Metazoa > Chordata > Mammalia > Artiodactyla > Bovidae > Capricornis > Capricornis sumatraensis. Next base: position 4,747,612 of record NC_091089.1, read on the forward strand.
CCTGGGTAGGGAAGATCCCCTGGAGAAGGCCATGGCACCCCACTTCAGTATTCTTGCCTGGAGAATCTCAGGGACAGAGGAGCCTGGTGGGCTACAGTCCCTGGAGACACAAAGAGGCGGACATGACTGAGCAACTAACACTTTCACTTCACTTTCACGATTCCCTACCCCGGTCAAGCAGCTGTCATGGGGTGTGAATTTCTGACTCCAAACTCCCAGCCCTACCAAAATACTGCTCACTTCCCACAAGGGCTCAGCATCCTCCGCAAGACAAGCCTCTCACTTACTATGGGGACATCTGGGGTCACTCTCAGCACAGCGACAGTGGGTCTGTCTACTGTCCTGCCATCAGCAACTGGGGTATCGAAAATCGAATGGAAGAGAACGATGGAAGGGAGGCTTGTGCAGGAACAAATGAACAGGACTTTCAAGAGGAAGGAACGGGCTGGACAGGGCCCCTCCCAGAGAGGACCAGCCGGGCCAGGTTCCTTGGGGACAGCCTCCCCACGGCCAGAGGAGGGCTCCGGTCACTGAGAGAAAGGGAGAGATGGCAAGGCAGCGTCAGCGAGGACTGCCTGGAGAGGGCCCCACGTGGAAAAGTCAGATGTTACCTCTATGTTACCTGGCCTGGGGCCACTCAGTCCTTCCACAGGCTCGGGGGTCACATCTCAAAACTACAAAACGCCTAAGGAGCGCCGTGGAGTGGTCCACGGGGAGAACGCCCAAGCATGTTTCTCCTGGCTCTGTTCCACTCCATGAGTGCACACTATGGACCCACACTGACTCGTGTGACAGACCCCACGAAGGTCTCACCATCAGAGGAGGAAGGGTTATGACTGCGCTTCTCTGGAAGCTGACGAGAGTGGTGAGCGGGCACTTCCCCATCAGTCGTACTTTCAGAAGTGTGTGCAGGAGACCAATACCAGTCCTGGCGCAGGATGTCTCCAGGAATGTGCGGGAACCGGGCAGGTCACGAGTTCATCTGGTGTCAGGCCAAGGAGGGCCCAGGACAAGCACTCCCCTGAGGGAAGAGTGAGCCAGCCCCACAGCAGCAGAGGGCGCCCCAGACTCATCCTCCAGCCCCACATTCTGGGTCTCGGGGAGGGCAGGTGCAAAGGACCCTCCACTAAACTCCTGTCGGTACAGAAGGCAACTCTGGAATGCAATTCCTTTGTTAACTTAAAAAAAAAAAAAAAAACAAGAAAAACACTGTGATTTTATATGTCTTTTGATCTGGGCCTTGGGGTAACAATCAATCCGGAATGTAACATTTAAGTAGTGAAACCCTTCCATGCAAAGCAGACAGTGACTGAATCAAAGGAAAGTAACTGAAGTCTTTAATCTTTACCTTTTTTCAGCCCTAGAATGAATATGCAAATATTACTTTGAGTTTCAAAGAAATTTCCAGTTATGCTTAAAGGCAAACTATTTCCATATTTGTAAAAAAAAAATCCCAATGATCATGTATTTACTGAATTTTTTAATTTAGAAACTTTGCCTTAGGTATGACTTTTATAAATTCTCAAATGACAGAAACGTAGGCTGGTTTCTTCCTAGAAGTTTATCTTGTTGTTTCCATTAAAAAGACCTGAATTTCCAAAAGACCAAAGACTTTTGGGAAACAAAGGAAGAATAACCCATATAATGATGAATGAAAAGCCGAATACTTTAAGAATCTCTCTAGTCTCAAGGCCCATGCTCCACAGGCTGGCCTCCCCCAGGGGGCTAGGAAGCCCTGCATGGAAATCCTTCCTGAAAGCTTTACCAGCTTCACAGTCTCAGTCAGCTGCTTCACTCCTCCAAAACCCTCTTTCCTTATCAATAAAATTGCACAGTGGCTGCAACCCACTGGGTCGCCTGCAGATCAAGTGACAGAGAGCACACTGGAGACCACGGCCCTGTGCAGACCAAGCTTCGATTTGCTTTTGCTAGAAGCAAAGGGAATAAGCCAGCCATTTATCAAAGAGCTAAGCTGCAGTGATTCCCAATTTCCTGCCTTTACTGCATGTCTTTATGTACAACCCTTCGGTGCAGGACATTCTTTCAGATCATATCCAAAAGCACTACCGTTCAAAATAGACCCTGCTCTAGATAGATGGCCTGGGGGAGGGGCAAACAAAACCAGGTGGCTCATAGTCCACATTTCTGCTGGGGGAAAAAAGACTATGAGTGGAACGTAAGAACTGATCGCTGTTCTACTTCACCTGATTATTCACAGTCCTGGAATCACAGGCTTATCAGAAAGAAATTGAGAAGCAGAGAAAGAGAGAGAGAGAAGATAAAATGGTGCAGATCTCAGAATTTGGTCACAGAAGTATTTCTCTACTGGCGATGGTATTGGGGAAGGTGTGTCAGGGAAGGGGGATCTCACCCCATTGCACTGCATCTCCTGATTACTAAGCAGATATGCTGGCTCAGACAGCAAATAATACGCCTACAATGCGGGAGACCCATGTTTGATCCCTAGCTGGGGAAGATCCCCTGGAAGAGGGAATGGCTACCCACTCCAGTATTCATGCCTGGAGAATTCCATGGACAGAGGAGCTTGACCAGCTACAGTCCACGGGGTCGCAAACAGTCAGATAGGACTGAGTGACTAACACACACAGACAAGTTGTGTAAAAGGTGTAAGACTTTTAAAATGTTACAAAAGCTTCAAAACCATGTGTTATTAATGAGAGAGAACGTGATTGTGCTGAGCTGGGGGGAAAGGCACTGCACAGAGAAGGGAGGTGCGGGGTAGGACCAGACAGGTGTCAGCTGTGTGTCTCCCAGCGGAGCCTTTAGACCTGCCACCTGAACCGCTTAATACTCTTTACCTCCTCCTAAAAGCACTGAAATGAGGAAACGGCAGCAGCAAACCCATCCATCCAACGTTCTCTGGAGAATCCGCGAGGAAATACTTCTGACCATTTGGATTGATGACGCCTAACTTGTGTTATGAAATAAAATTCAAAGCTCTGTCGCCAGCAGCAGCGGTTTCGCAAAGGCGATCCTGGCCGGCGCCCCGGCCCCGTGCACCCCGCGGGCAGTGAAATCCCCCCATCCGCCCCCAGTTGAGGGCTGCTGAGGGGCGCGGGCTCTCCACCCAGCAAAGAGGCCCGCTCGGCAGGACCGGGCGCTCACATAACGCTGTGGCCATGCAGGCGATCAGGCAGGCTGAGCGGGCTACGAGGCTAAAACCTCCTGAGAAGTGGGTGTTGAACCCCGCCTCCTTTGGGGACAACCTCAGGACCCAGTGCTTGCGGGGGCCAGGACGGATGCCCGGACCTGCAAACTTTCCCGGTGTCGCCCAGACTCCAAGCAACTTTCACGCAGCATCAAACCCCCGTGAGCCCAAGCCGCGGCCGGAGGAGGCGATGGCTCGGGCAGAAAACTCGCAGGGGACGAGGGCAAGGGGGCGGGGCCCCGGAGGGGTGCGGGGACAGAGGAGCCGCCCCGGGCCCGCGGACCCGCCCTGCGCCCCGCACCTTGGCGTAGCAGAAGCAGATGAGCAGGAGCGGCAGCAGGTAGCCGAAGACGAAGGTGCACACCACGTAGGCCTTCTTGTGGCGCTGGTTGGGCCACTGCTCCCAGCAGAAGGTCTGGTTGCTGACGTCCCGGTGGAAGAGGCGCTGGTGGTAGGCCACCGGCGAGGCCATGACGATGGACAGCGCCCAGATGAAGCCCACGCCCAGCAGCGCGTTGCGGGACACCCGCAGGGCGGAGGAGCGGCGCGAGTGCACGATGGCCACGTAGCGGTCCACCGACATCGCGGCCAGCGTGAAGATGCTGACCAGCATGGACACGGTGAAGAAGTAGTGGACGAACTTGCAGATGAAGGCGCCCAGCACCCAGGTGGGCAGCGCGTACACCGTGGCCTGGAAGGGGATGCAGAAGAGCAGGTAGGCCAGGTCGGCGATGCTCAGGTTGAGGATGAACAGGTTGGTGGTGCTGCGCGGCTTGCCCGGCCTGCTGCGCGCCAGCACGGTGATCACCAGGCTGTTGCCCAGCACGCCGAGCGCGAAGATCAGGCCGAACACCACCAGCGTGACGAAGTTCTCCACGCCGATACCGAAGAGCGGCCTGGGTTCCGAGGTCGGGGGCTCGAGCCCGCTCGCGTTCCCCTCGCTGAAGTTCCCAACCTCCAGCTCCATGGCGCGCAGGGCAGCCCAGGTCGCGCTGGCGAAGGGCGCCTGCCGGGCAAGGAGGGGCTCCGGGTGACCCAGCTCGGGGCACTCAGAACGCAGGCGCCCGGGCCGAGTGGCGCCGACTTTTCGGACGGGGCCACCTGGGAGACGACGCAGAGCTGGACCTGCCCGCGCTCGCGAGGCTGTCCCGAGAGCGCCGGGCGTCCGCTGATCCGCTACCGAGCCGGGCAGGAGGGACCGGCCGGCGCAGCCCTGAGGGAGGAAAGAGCCCTCTCTGCTCCCTACCAGCTCCGCGCCGCTGCAGGTCGTTTCCCTCGTCCCGAGAGGCTGCGGGCGGCACCTGTTGCTCCGCGCGGCTCCCTTCCCGCGGCGCTCCGGGGACACAGCCGGGCGCGCAGCGCGCACCGAGCGGTTCGTGGAGAGGGCTCGCCGCGCACCCCCCAGCCGGCCGCCGCCGCTTTCCCCTTAGTTTTTGGTCAGCTGGGCGAGCGCTCTGTCTGCGCCTTCGCCGCCGCCCTCAGGGTGCCGCAGAGATGTAGCGAGGACTCAGACCGGCTGAAATCCGCGCTACCCGGGGGTCCCCCGCCCCCCGGAAGTCGAGGCGCACGCAGGGACTGGACGAATCCCACCGGGATGGGTCGCCGCCCACCGCCTCTGAGAGAACAGTCGCGCACTCCTCTCTGCGCACTGCGGACCTCCCAGCGCCCAGCGACCGCAGCAGCCGCCTGGGTGCAGCCCCCGCCCCGACCCCGACTGGCAAGGCTGTGCGCGATCAGGGCGTGCTGGGCGGGGAGGCGGGCGGTGCGCAGGTCTCCTCCTCCATCAAAACCGCTCGTGCCTTCGCTCCAGGGCTGGCGGTCGGGGAGCGCGCTCCCCGCCCCAGGAATGAAGCCCAGAAACCGGTGATTGGCCCTGCCGCTACCTGGGGCTTTGTAAAAATCCCTGATCCCACCCCCACCCTGCCGGCTGCTAGAGAGGGAACTAGCTGGAAAGGAAACGTGTGGCCTGATGGAGTTTCCGTGATAAACGCGGGTAAGATGAAAGGGGAAGGTGCCCTGTTTACATCGTCCAACTTTAGATCAGTTTTGCCTAGTTATTCATCCGAGTGACATATACAGAAGGCGCGAAATATTTGTAAAATGAAAAGAATGGATTTCATTTCACTGCTGTGGATCCGCCGACTACAACAAAAGGGCTGTTTAAGTCTAGACGTGTGAGTAAGCGTTATATGCTTGCCGGTTCGCAGTTAAGGGGCTGCAATTGATCCCTTCAATTCGCAGTGTTAACACGATCTGTCTATGTTCCCTTTCAAGTATCCCCACACCTTCCACCATTCTCCAGATGACGCCCGAGTGTCCACTAGGAGCTGGGCGCCGTGGCTGGGGGCTGGGGGGGCGGGGGGGGGGGGGACGGGAAATGCGGCGGGGAACAGGGCACAGTGTCCCCTCCCCCGGGGCAGGTGCTGCGAGGGAAGTGAGCACCTTGAGGCACGTCTGCCCTGGCCCCGGAAGTTTAGGGAGTGAGTAGGGTTTGATTTCTCTTTGACTCTACCTGGATAGTTGTATTCTGCTTCATTTCCAGAAAGATTCTGACCCAGTTCATAGAACACCTGCCATATACCAGGCATCTTACCTGTATCCTTTGCTTCATTTAATGCTGGCAGTTCCCTTCCTGTTTCCACCCATTTCCCAGAGGACGAGATTGAGTTTAAGTAGCTTACCAAGTATCCTGGTAGAGCAAGAACACCCTTGCCTTCCCTAAGAGGATGGCTGGGCCTTGTTCAGTTGTCTTGCCCATCACCCTCAGGGCCAGGGGGCCCTCCCGCCTACACTGTCACGGTGACGGTGCCCTGTGCTGCACGGAAAGTTGTTTGCAATTAGACTTGGGGAAGGGTTTTCTGATTATTATGAACTATTTTCAACATGGAACAGATATTATAAAACTGTATGTGATACTAACGTGCCCATCAGCAGCTTGGAATCGTAAAAGAAATTATCAATAAAATTGAAAGCACTTTTGTATTCTTCCCCAGCCACAACCTTCACCCTCACCCCAACATCTCCAGATAACCTAAGTGTATCATCTATTGATCACTTATTTATACATTTATGGCATATGCGTATGTTTTAAATAATATTCTGTGGGGTTTTGGTCTTATTTTAATATTATATGGTTGGGGTTATATTTCCCTTAATGTGTACTTTGTTATTACTATAAGTATACCAACACTGTTGCTTTTCATTGGCCTGCTCAACCTTTTTCAATCCCACTATGCCCTGTGATTCCCTGATATCTCTTGGAAACAGCACATAACTGAGTTACTCTAAAATCCAACTTAATAATCTCAACTTTTTTTTTACCTGGTGAATTTAGTCTGTTTACATTTATTGTTATAATAAGCTTTTATAACTCTAAGTCTTAACATTTTATTTTACACTAATACTTCCTATTTGTTTCCTATTTCCATGCTTCTTTTCCTCCTCTTTTTTGTCATACTTAGGATTGCATTTGAAGGTGGCTTTTTCCCTTTAATTGGAAGAAGAAAGAATGTGGTCTGTTTTTATTCTTTTACTCGTTACCCTTCAGTGCCGGCTACTTGCCCAAAACTATTTTGTTCTGAAAACAGAACAAAAAACAAAGCCAGGTTCCTTATTTCATGGATCTTATCTTTGATTATGGATAAAAGAGATGGGTGCAACTCCCTTCCCTTAAATGTACCTTTTTACCATCTTCCTCCCAAAGACCACACTGCGGGCAGGTGGCGGAGAGTAAGTTTAAGTTGGAGAAACCTGACGGCCGCTGCCTCAGGCAGGTGGCCAAGCAGACGCTGGGGGAATCTGGTGAGACCCAGAGTCAGGATGGAGGTGGCGGGCCCGGAATCTGGTGAGACCCAGAGTCAGGATGGAGGTGGCGGGCCCGGATCCGTCAGTGCGGCTCCATCGTCACCCTGCGTGCACTCAGCATCGTGACAACAGAAGGCACGGGCCCCGGAGGGAACGCGGGGCAGGAAGCCTGCAGACGGCCAATGCGTGACCAAAACCTTCTCTCACACAAAGTGTTTATTTGTTAAACAGGAAAGGAGTATGACCCAGGAGGTCAGTTTGACTCAACAGGTAAAGAATTCAGGTGCAACACAGGAGACGCAGGAGACGCAGGATCAATCCCTGGGTCAGGAGTATCCCCTGGAGGAGGAGATGGCAACCTGCTCCAGCATTCTTGCCTGGAGAATCCCATGGACAGAGGAGCCTGGAGGGCTACAGTCCAAAGGGTCGCAAAACACGGCTAAGCACTCAGCCCGGCATCCCTGCGTGGTCTGCACACTCAGTGTTCCTAGATCTCAGGGCTCCGAGGAGCTGGTGCCTCCCCATCCAGGCCGCGCTCACCAGGAGAGATGGTTAACAATGCAGGTGATGTCAAGGAATACATAGTCCACGAGGGAAAAAGACAAAAACCCGTTACTTACACGTAAGTACCGGTTACTTACGTGATAAGTCTTGTGACAGAGACAGGGGTTCCAGGGAGTCCTGACAAAGGAGAGAAAGAGCTATACATTTGTACTTTGGATGCTCTGAGCTGTTTTTACTTTTCCCACGTTCTTCATTTCAAACCCAGACTTTCAAATATTCAGAAGAGAAGTAAACATATACTTTCTAGTCTAAAAGAATGAAGGACATTTTCCAAGTCTCTTTTCAGGAAAAATGTCACTGTTTCATCTCATAGAAAGAGAAAGTGAAGTCACTCAGTCATGTCCGACTCTTTGCGACCCCATGGACTGTAGCCTACCAGGCTCCTCAGTCCATGGGATTCTCCAGGCAAGAGTACTCGAGTGGGTTGCCATTTCCTTCTCCAGGGGATTTTCCCGACCCAGGGATCAAACCCAGGTCTCCCGCATTGGAGGCGGACGCTTTACCGTCTGAGCCACCAGAGAAGCCCGTAAGACTCAATAAATCAAAAACTACAAGTAGAAATTCTTCATTTACAAGAAAATCACTCAAAATGATCCAAATGAAGTCATTTAAAATGTCGTCAGACCAGAACTCCAGGCTCAGCACCAGATAGGGGACCTGCTTATGGACCAGGTGTGCTTGGAGGCTGCCGTGAGCCCCTAACCCAGTCCGCAAGCCCCTCCCAGCTGAGGATACAAACCACGAAACTCTGGGTGCAAACGACTCAGTGAAGCAGACCAAGTCCTTCCATGCTGCCCACCACACTTCCAGGAGCACCCACGTCCCGGGAGCTCAGTCAGCACACACCTCCTCCCAAGCTGGCCTGACGCTTGGTCCCAGCAGCTCCTGTCTCCTCCTCTGGCAAGTCCCTCACCTGGTCCTCGAGTGGTCCACCTCTGCTCGGCTCCATTTCCTGAGTCTGCAAACATGCCACGGCAAATATGCCACGACCTGGAGGAAACTCTAACTCTGCCTTCCCTCAAGCTCCTCCCTCTTCCCTGCTCCACTGTCTGACTTCTAAGAGAGCCCTGAGCTACAGATTCAGCTCTAGTCAAACAGCACCAATGGAATTGTGTTCTGACCCTCCAAGGAAACTGAGGCCTGGGTCCCTGAAGACCTTGAGGAGAAGAGCTGTCCCATTGCCTAGAACAAAGCCTCAGAATACTGAGTCTCAAAGAGATCTCTTCTTGATAGAGGGGTTGATGTATTAGGGTCTGCTTCTTACTGCAGGCAGCCCACCCTGGTTAACATCCCTGGCAGAACTCAGACCACGGAGCGTGTGCAGAATGCCAAGAAACGATGATGCATGGCCAAAGCTTGAGGAATCCTAAAACTCAAGGAATAAGATTTGACCAGAGAAAGGATTTTCCTGCACGTAGGAGAAGGAGGACAGGGGAGAGACAGACAGCAGGGAGAACCTCGGTGTTCAGACCGCTGACAGCATCGGTAATATTTTCAACAGGCCAGGAGGAATGAAGATTGAAGTTAGACCAAATCTTGATTAAACAAAGATCAGTTTCAGTGGATTTAAAAAAAGATAATGACAAACAGCACCTGTAAAAGGATTCACTGGCTTTTATTGGCTCGATCCTGAAAGAATTTCTGACATTGTTCTATGCTCTTGTCAGTTCTTGCTTTTAATCCACCAAGTTCTTTTCTATTGTTAAATATTTAGATTGCTTATGATAATGAAATATGGAGAGCAAGGTCACAATGAACTTTTGTGCTTGTAGAAGTTATTTTCTCTGATGGCTGATCTCCTTAAGATTAAATATGTAAACGTGTGCTTGATATTATACGTGGTGCTTAGAACCACCGGCAATTATGCCATCCAAATTACCTAATATTTTCTCCTAATTTAATATATCAAATCTTTTAATTTCTTAGGGTAGTTTAACAACTGCATTGAAAGCTGTGGAGCAAATCTCTCACGTTTCACGACCTAATGTTCTAATCAGCTTATTACAATGAAGTTTAACGTAATTAATCGTTGCATATTAATGTACTAATAATTCTTGGCTATGATGTGCCCAGCAACCTGCCTAATAAAGTGACAATATCCCTGGGAATTACACAGAAACAAGTACCTCCTTTCTATGTAAAAGCAATGGTACATTAGTTCACTGTCTGACCCAGGTATATTTAATTACCTCATTCTCCGTGTGATCATGTAAAAGAACATTTATTGGGATGATTTTAAAACAGGAAAGCATCCGTAAGAATTGCAAATGGTCCATAACCCTTTTGCCTTCATAATCCATATTGACATTTTGTGACAAATGAAAGTAACACACGCAGATGGTTAGACAATTCAAGTCATGATGAAAGGCATAAAATTGAACACTACCTAAAACAGGCAGATTCCTGGAGACAGAAAGCCCACCCGAGGAGGGGTGGCAGGGCCGGGGGTGGGGGAGCTGACTGGTACAGACCTTCACTTTGCGATGCTGCAGAAGTTCTGGAACCGCAGAGCGGGGACAGCTGCCCAGCACTGCGTGTGTGCCGAATGCCACTAAATTGTACACTTTTAAAAAAAATTATTTTGGCTGTCCAGAGAGGCTTCCAAGACCTTAGTTCTCTAACTGGGGATGGAACCCAAACCAGTCATCTCCTCATTCTCAGGCAGCTGCAGAACCCCACCCCCCAAGTGGCGCCCCCTCCCACCGGCGCCCTCTGGGCAGACCACACAGCTCCCTTGGGGGTAGCTCTTTCCTTTCATGTTAGGACGGCGACACTGTCGCCGATGGGCCATGCAGCACTCAGCCCCAGCAGGAGGAGAGCTGGGGTGGGTCTAACACAGCAGAGACCCTGCCTTTGCTTCTGGCCACTTGAGGTAAGGATCTCTAGCATTCTCAAGGCCATGTTTGCAGGCTCAGGAGGCTTAGCAGTCTGGAAGCCAAAAGCTTCAGGGAACATCCAGCCTAGATGTCAGCTCTGCACCCAGGTAACTCATTGTCCTCTAGGGTCCAGACTGGCTTCATTGATGGGCGTCTTACATCCATGAAGCTCCTGAGATGTTATTCAGAATCCATGTGCAGCAAGCATCCTAGCTTTATCAACTCCTCAAAGATGTCAACGACTCTGAAGTGAAGAGCCAGAATCCAGAGATTTCCCAAGAGATGCCCCAGGAAGTCCAAACACATGATCCTGACATGGTCAAAGTACCCCCTTTTACTGGGCAAGGGAAGACGAGGACTTCTTTTAATAACAGTGACACATTCACTCTGAAAATGAGTGCAGTTTGGAGTGGGGGTCATAAAGCTTCTGTCACTATCCTGATTCCTCTAGGAGAGGATGCCCCTAAAATAAGCCACATGCGAAGTCAGTCGCTTGATCAAAATTTCATCACGTAGATTACTGGCTGCACAGGAGAGGACAATAAGGATAAAAGTGCAGTCATATTTGAAATCTAGGTCTGATAATATTTATCATGGAGCATAATGCGAACTACTCTTAAAGGAAAAACTTCCTAATCACACAATTGAAAGTGGCCAATGAACAGTACCTTAAATATAAAGCTTTAAATCTCTGTGTCTGTGTGTGGGTTCAGTGGCTCAGCCGTGTCCAGCTCTTTTGCAACCCCATGGACTATAGCCCACCAGGCTCCTCTGTCCATGGGAATCTCCAGGCAAGAATACTGGAGTGGGTTGCCATTTCCTTCTTCAGGGACTCTTCCCAACCCAAGGATCGAACCCACATCTCCTGCGTCTTGTGCATTGGCAGGCAGATTTACCACTGAGCCACCTGGTGGTAAATCTCTCTATAACATAATAGTATGAATGTGGGTTGAAACTGTCCAGGTTCAAATTCCAGCTTTGCCACTCAGTACCATGGGACGTTAAGAGAGTTCATTGCGATTTGCCCAATAGGCATAATCTTTTATACCCAGTGGAGTGACGTTGACATTTGAGATGAGACACAAAAAACCTTAATGGCCATAAAAAAGAAGGGAATTCTGCAATTTGCAACGATGTGGATGGACCGAGAGATTATCATGTTCAGACAGAGAGAGACAAGTACTGGATGAGATCGCCGATTTGTGGGATCTAAGAAATGATACAAATGAATGGATATGAGAAATAGACTCACAGACATCGAAAGCAAACCAGTGGTTACCGAATGGGAGAGGGAGGGGGGAGGGGTGAATCGGGGGAAGAGGATTAAGAACTGACTACTGTGTATCAAATAGATGAGCAACAGGATGAACTGGGCAGCACAACTATAATCATTATCCGGTAATAGCTTTCAATAGAGTATAATCAGGAAAAGATACTGAATCACTATATTGTATGCCTGTAAATAATAAAAAAATGGTAACTCAACTCCACTTGAATTTAACACACACACAAAAATTCAACAGAAGGAAAAAAAAATAAGCTTAATTCTTTTTGTGCCCTGCTGTTCTTATCTGGACCACTGCAGATGACGGTGGTGATTATTACAACAGTGGCCATAATTCCTGACTCAAAGGATGCTGTAAAAATTAAATGGGCTAATACACGAAGCTGGAGAAGTGGGCCGTGCTGAGTCTGTCCGTTTTGAGCTGGTTCATATCCAGGCGAATGCAGGAGGCTGGAGTCTGGTCTTCGCTCGGCCACTAGCCATGCAGACGACTTTAGCTGGGCTTCTCACACTCTCCCTACTGTACCTTCGATGTTAATTAGTGTCAGTAATCATATAATTCTAAGGTATTTTAACAACTGGATGTCGTTTCTTCATGCACAAGTTTAAATCCGATCATTGTCTATTTGAACAGTGTAGGTCTGAGTCACCCTTCTCTTCTGTTTCATTGAAGAAGCTCCATCAAACAAGACAATTTTTAAATGACTATAACATTAATAGTGACCAAGGTAACATTAACCCAGTATTGAATCTAACCACATAAAATATGTGTGCATTTTTTTAAATGATTAAGTCACTGGAAATAATCAATGGCTCCCAAATACTCCAGAGCTGATAAAAGAAACAGAACTCAGGAAAAACAAGATTTCTTTCAAAGGGCTACATATAGAGACCCCCTAAAAGCTCTTGTGTTTTTACCAGGTGAACTCTGTAACAAACTTTATTTTTCCAAATACTTGATGGAGAAGATATTTCAAAGATATTAAAATTACACAAAATATCTAGAAACTTCATTCTGTGAAGTTAGTGCAGGGGGCGCGGGTTCGATCCCTGGTAGGAACCAGGATCTCACGTGCCGTGGGTGTGGCCATAAATAAAAAAGTAAAAACAGTTTTCAAAAGAAGAAGCAGGGTGGCAGAGACTAGGGATCTGGCCGGACGTCCTCTGTCCCCTAAGTGTGAGCCATGCTTCACCCGGCACACCCACTCTGACCACCACCTCCACTCATCACCCCGTGTCTCTCTGTTCAGGCACAGAGGTTCCAGACTTCCCAACTCTGGGGAAGAAATGGGGTAAAGAGCGGGCAGAACGTGGCCAAGGGTGGTGTTACAAATGGACAGGAGTCGCCTTCAAGGAGAGGCCAGGGGGTCAGCACCAGTGTGTGAAGTAACTCACGGACAAGCATCAGAATCTTGAAGACATGAAGACACAGAAGTCCAGGCTAGAAAGGGGAGTGTGCATGCACACACACTCAGTCGTGTGCGATGCTCTGGACTGTAGCCCGCTAGGCACTTCTGTCCATGGGATTTTCCAGGCAAGAATACTGGAGTGAGTTGCCATTTTCTTTTCCAGGGGACCTTCCTGACCCAGGGATCGAACCCAGGTCTCCTGCATTGCAGGCAGATTCTTTGCTGTCTGAGCCAGAGTGCATCTCCACAAATCACACAGGAAACAACTAAAATCAATTCAGACCCAAATTCAGTCAGTTCAGTTCAGTTGCTCAGCTGTGTCTAACTCTTTGTGACCCCATGGACTGCAGCATGCCAGGCCTCCCTGTCCATCACCAACTCCTGAGGTTTACTCAAACTCATGTCCATAAAGTAAGTGATGCCATCCAAACATCTCATCCTCTGTCATGCCCTTTACCTCCTGCCTTCAATCTTTCCCAGCATCAGGGTCTTTTCAAGGCGTCAGCCCTTCGCATCAGGTGACCAAAGTATTTGAGCTTCATCTTCAGCATCAGTCCTTCTGACGAACACTCAGGACTGATCTTTAGGATGGACTGGTTGGATCTCCTTGGAGTCCAAGGGATGCTCAAGAGTCTTCTCCAACACCACAGTTCAAAACATCCATTTTTGGTGCTCAGCTTTCTTTATAGTCCAACTCTCACACCCATACATGACTACTGGAAAAACCATAGCCTTGACTAGACGGACCTTTGTTGGCAAACTAATGTCTCAGGCTTTTTAATATGCTGTCTAGGTTGGTCATCACTTTTCTTCCAAGGAGCAAGCGTCTTTTAATTTCATGGCTGCAATCACCATCTGCACTGATTTTGGAGCCTCCCAAAATAAAGTCTGACACTGTTTCCACTGTTTCCCCATCTATTTGCCATAAAGTGATGGGACCAGATGCCATGATCTTAGTTTTCTAAATGTTGTACTTTAAGCCAACTTTTCCACTCTCCTCTTTCACTGTCATCAAGAGGCTTTTTAGTTCCTCTTCACTTTCTGCCACAAGGGTGGTGTCATCTGCATATCTGAGGTTATTGATATTTCTCCCGGCAAACTTGATTCCAGCTTGTGCTTCATCCAGCCCAGCGTTCCTCATGATGTACTCTGCCCATAAGTTAAATAAGCAGGGTGACAGTATGCAGCCCTGATTTTCTCCTTTTCCTGTTTGGAGCCCGTCTGCTGTTCCACGTTCAGATTGGCAGCTGGTCGAGCCCTGAAGGAGACGTGGCCACACCAAATGATGGAGACCAGGCCCCAGAGCAGCCACACCCACTGGCTAGGTGCATCGCAACTTTTTTTAGGAGAAAAATGCATAATGAGGTTGAGGCTTTGGCACTATCATGCTCACACAATCTAGAAAATCAATCCCATATAAATGGGTCATCAAAGACCATCAGGAGTGTAAAGAAAAGGGGTGACCCAGGAAAGAAGCATCAGTACACACCAACATGAGGAAAAGACTGAGATTGTTCAGGGAATAGGAAAAAAAATTAACCTTAACTAATATGCCAAGAGATTCAAGACAAAATTGTTGTTCCCTCGTGTCCGACTTTTTGCAAACCCATGGACTGCAGCACGCCTGTGCTTCGCTACCTCCCAGAGTTTGCTTGAGCTCATATTCATTGATGTTGTGATGCCATCCAAACACCTCATTCTCTGTCGCCCCCTTCAGACAAAATTTCAGTCACAAAATGAACTCGTGTGCTAGTAAGTGGAATAACCAGAGAAGAAAAAGGCTTTTAGACATTAAAATATGCTGATAACTTTTTAAAGTATAGCAGGCTTGCAAAGTAGAGTCAAGGAGGTACGCCAGCGTGAAACAGAGAATGAAAGAGTAAGAAGGAAGAGAAAGAAAATGTGAAAACGAAGCTAGAACCTCTGTCGCCCCGTGTCTGCCTCCTGGCGACCTTGAAAGGAGTGACAGAGGTGAAGAAATTGCCAAGAAACAACGGGGAAGCCCTGCCCAGCGCATCTGAAGAAGAGCAAAGTTCTTCAGATCGAAAAGGATTCCCTCGGAGACAAGTAAGGTGACTTTGTAAAGACTCCTCTGTAGACGCAGCCTGAGTATTCTGAGACTAGAAGGAGAAAGTGGCAGCTTCCACAGAGAAAGTTCACCACCAATGACCAAGAAAGGGCCTGGCACTGGCTGTCCGATCAGCACACGCTGGACTGGTCTGAGCCTGCCCTAAAGAAAAGAAAGAAAGTGAAGTTGCTCAGTCGTGTCCAACTTTTTGCGACCCCGTGGACTGTAGCCTACCAGGCTCCTCCATCCGTGGGATTTTCCAGGCAAGAGTACTGGAGTGGGTTGCCATTTCCATCTCCAGGGCATCTTCCTGACCCAGGGATCGAACCCGGGTCTCCCTCATTGCCTGCCCTACTGCTGGTTAAATTATCGGTCACGTGCACACATGCAAAGTCCCTTCAGTCATATCCAATTCTTTGCGACCCCACAGACTGTAGCCCGCCAGGCTCTTCTGTCCGTGGAATTCTCCAGGCAAGAATACTGGAGTGGGTTGCCATTTCCTCCTCCAGGGGATCTTCCAGATCCAGGGATCAAACCCGTGTCTCACGTCTCCTGAGTTGGTAGGCGGATTCTTTACCACTAGCACCACCTGGGAAGCCCTGTCACAGATAAGACTAAACAAAGGTGCTTTTGAGCGTGGAATAACTCAGAAACTGTAGTCTTTTTTATATAACGTCTTGAAGACGTTATACAGGGATGTTATTCGGAATAAAAGGTACAGTGCGATATAGTAGAAAGAAGACACTGGATACATTTGACTGTGAGTTAGAGGCCTGCACTGCTCCTGTCAGTGAGAAAGAAAAGACCAACCAGAAATTCCCAGGGAAAAATTACATTGCTACCACGGCAGAATATCAAGCAGGCGATGGAAACATACTCCTTGCCTGGGGAATGCCTGTGATGTTGCCACTTGGGACGCTGTCTTTGTAGTCACACAGCTGTGCCCACGCGAGCCTGCAGAGAAAGGCCGGTCGCCTCCGTGAGTTATTTGCCCTGATGCGGTCCTGCAGCAGCCGACAGCAGGGGAGCCGGGACCCCGCCTTTTAGAGGCAATCCAGTTCTGTCCTTCAGTATTGAGAGATCGTGAGAAAGTTACTGAAATTTTGTTTTACTGTTGGACACTCAAAATTTTATTTGGAATACATAGTGTAACATTTTAAGGCACCATTTCTTTTTCTTAAGGTGTAGATTTACTGACATTCTTTCTTTAATTCTTTATTGTAATTTTTTAAAAATAAAAGGATTTAACTTGGTCTCTCCTGCTTTTTATATTTTCCAGACTTTTGCCCATTTTTTTCTCACTGAACTCTATAAGACTAAAATAATTTATGAAATGTGGTATTTAGTGATACTTCCCTCCTGATCCAGTGGTTAAGATTTCGCCTTCCAATGAGGGGATACAGGTTTGATCCCCGGTCAGGGAGCTAAAGATCCCACATGTCTCACGGCCAAAAAACAGAAATAGTATTCTAGTAAGTTCAATAAAGACTTTTTAAATGTTCCATCTTAATGACACGTAAGTATTAGTTTTGAAAGGATATTGAGTAGTAATGTACATGCCTGTTTATGTTATTTAATAGATCAGTGTAATAAGGACAAGGAGGAAATGAAATAATGTACATCCACGTGGGACAAAATACTAGGGCACTGGATGAAGTCCATCAAGGTCCCAAGGAGCTCAGATCTTTTTCTTGTTATTTAAACTCTTTCAGAGCAAAGAGAAAGCAGAACGTTCTGAAATATTTCTTCTGGACATAGAGGCAATAGCAACATCCGTACACAAAGCAGGAGCCTATAAAACAACCTCATTGCCATTAATCCTATGTGCCGCTCATGGAATACGGCAAGAAAAGAAATAAAAGCCTGGAAACACAGGGAAGGAGAATCAAACTGTCCTGTTTTCACACATGGGGTGATTGTCTAAGTGTCAAGAAGAAACAAACATTCAAACTGCAGAGTTCAATAAGATGGTTCGACATTATCACTTATATGTGGAATCTGAAGAATGAAACCAATGAATATATTTAAGAAAACAGAAATAGACTTGTGGATACAGAGCACAAACTAGCAATTACCGGGGGGAGAGGGATGGGCGAGGGGCAGGGCAGAGGCGGAGGATTAGGAGACACAGGCCACTGTGTATCAGGTGAATAAGCAGCGAGGGTCTTCTGTGCAGCGTGGAGACAGAGCCATTCCTGTAATTGCTTAAATGAAGTCTGATCTATAAAAATGTTGAGTCACTATGTTGTACACCTGAAACTAATATATTTTAAACTAACTGTACTTCAATTAAAAATAAAGCAGCTCAACATAAGACTAACAGAAAAACATAGCTTCCCCATGAATTGATCAAAAAATGAGATACACGTCTTCGTGTGTGCGAAGTATCCAGACACATCGTATACACAGACAGCAGACAATGCGGGCAACATTTAAGTACTCTATAGGAATTTCCCCCAAATTGATCCATAACTTCAATGCACTTTCAATCGAAAGTTCATTCCAGCTGTAGAGGGATGGTGGGAAACTTGACTAAGGTGGTTCTAAACTCCGTCTGGAAGAGTCAGCTATAAGAAAAGCCCTGATGGTTTCTGGAATAAACCGCATCACTAATGGCAGTGACGGCGATGATGAAAGTGGGCTAAGCCTCTTCTAGGAGTCGTTCCTAGGGAGATAACTGCACGTCGTTCCCCTCATCTGAGAGGCACTGCCGTGTTACGCGATAGTGAGAGAGCTGGAGATGATCTAAACGCCTGTCCAACGCTGGAGCATTGCTTACAGCCCATTCATGCTGTGGTCTTCTGTCCACCCACTGGGGAGAAGCATGCCTGTGAAGTGCTCTGAAGCAACTGAATCCACACCTAAGCCTACGCTAACAAGGAAACACAGCAAGAAATGTACTTAGGAGTAAACACATAAAGTTCCAAAACAATAGGTATAGCCTTGTCAGTCTTTTTAAACATTTGATGTGTGAACATAACTCTCTCTACAATACATGTATATAGTCATGTCGTGAAAAAGTGAAAGTGAAGTTGCTCAGTCATGTCCGACTCTTTGTGATCCGTGGACTGTAGCCCACCAAGCTCCTCCGTCCATGGGATTCTCCAGGCAAGAGTACTGGAGTGGGTTGCCATTTCCTTCTCCAGTCGTGAAAAAGAACACATACCAAACTCCAGAGGAAGAGAGAGTGAAAGGCGTTGTTCCAGCTTTCACTAATACATTGTGTGCTTTTATTGAGTGGATATTTTGTAATTTTTTAATGATAAATTTTCAATCATTCAGTAATTTTAAAATATTTTTTCTATGTATGCATATAATCAATTGCTATTCATGGAGCCTTTGTTACTTGGTAACTTTTGCCTAATCTGACAACTCACTGAGTTCAACAGATAAAATCCCCCTGCACCATAGCTGACACAATAAAGCCTCGAGCTGATAATTCTGATTTTCCAAAATACGCCTCTATTACACACAAAAGCACAAACACCATCAGCTTGCTCTTTCTCGATGGTGGTTCTATAGCGCCCCCTAGAGTTCATCCTGGAGAAATCTCTAGAGACAGCCAAGCAGCTTTGCTGAAACTACTTGTGGACTTGACTTCCAGGCCATCCTTGGACCACTCTTCCAAATGACCCAGTGATTTAATCATATCCCCACTTCCTTTCAGGGAGTCATTCTCTAGCAAAATAAAGCTGAAGCAGTGAGCTCAGCTGAATACAAGATCAAGTCTTAATGTACTTTTCATAAATAATGGGTATGCTTTTGTAATTCTACTTACTGAAGCCCTAAGCTCCTCCTTGATGCCTTTCAGCTTTAACTAATACAGAACCTTTGCTTTAAGTGGCTCACAGTCCTCCCTGAACAGGGACCTTCGTTCAATAGCACCAACCTGAAAGTAAGTTTTGGTTGAAAGGTAAGATTGGCCACAGAATGGGAAATTGCAAAACACAGAGGAGAGCTTCTCAGCCCAACCGTGGGTGGGCACCAGCGTCCCCTGGAGGGCTTGTCCCACCCAGCAGGCTGGGAGCACCCCTGGTTTCCTGACTCAGCAGCCTGCAGGCTGGGCCCCAGGTTTCTGTGGTGTTTCCAGGCACATGGGAGTGATGCTGCCCAGCCAGGGACAAAGTCAGAGGTCCACGCATCTGCTGGTCTTCTTCACCTCATTATTTTTTAAAGAGAATTCATCTTTTCTTGGGTTTTCCTGGCTGCTCAGACAGTAAAGAATCCACTTGCAATGCAGGAGACACGGGTTCGATCCCTGGGTCAGGAAGATCCCCTGGAGGAAGAAATGGCAGCCCACTCCAGTACTCTTGCCTGGAGAATCCCGTGGACAGAGGAGCATGGTGGGCTACAGTCCATGGGGTCACAAAGAGTCACAACTGAGTGACTAAAACTTTGAATTTCTTCTCACTCTTTTCTACCTGACTATCTGGCTAGAGCTTACACAGTTGAGTTGGTTTGTTAAAGCTAGCTATCACAAAATCTTAAGAAGGACTACAGACCTATTAATGATTAATTCTGACTTATAAGACTCTATAACTTTAAGACTTCCCCAAAGGTAATGTTTTCAAAACAACATTTCAATTGTTCCACTGGGATAGGTCAAAATGTATAACATTTTTAAAATTTTTTTCAGGGTCTTTTGGGGAGGGAGGGGACAAATGACTGATTCATATTGATGTTGGCAGAAACCAACACAATATTGTGAAGCAACTAGCCTTTAATTAAAAATAAATAAGTATTTTAAAATAAGTGATATTCCTAATATCAAACTCACTTGGCCCTTCACTCCAGCTGCTCTGGTGTCCCTGAGCCATCTGCTCTTGCTGGGCGACCAGCTGAGTCCAGACCACACCACCCATCCCCTGCGCTCACAGCACGCTGTCTCGGTGAAGAGTTAAAACTTCCACAATAGCTCTCAGAAAGCAAACAAACAAACAAACTGGCATTGAACAGGAATTTCCTGTTTTTGCTCTTCATTTCTACCTCTGACAAATTAAGGTTTGTTTCTTCAGAATTTGCCCATGATGTATTCTTGCCTTGAGAACCCCATGAACAGCATGAAAAGGCAAAATGATAGGATACTGAAAGAGGAACTCCCCAGGTCGGTAGGTGCCCAATATGCTACTGGAGATCAGTAGAGAAATAACTCCAGGAAGAATGAGGGGATGGAGCCAAAGCAAAAACAATTCCCAGTTGTAAATGTGACTGGTGATAGAAGCTGTATTGCACAGGAACCTGGAATGTCAGGTCCATGAATCAAGGCAAATTGGAAGTGGTCAAACAGGAGATGGCAAGGGTGAACGTCGACATTCTAGGAATCAGCAAACTAAAATGGACTGGAATGGGTGAATTTAGCTCAGATGACCATTATACCTACTACTGTGGGCAAGAATCCCTTAGAAGAAATGGAATAGCCATCATGGTCAACAAAAGAGTTTGAAATGTAGTACTTGGATGCAATCTCAAAAATGACAGAACGATCTCTGTTCGTTTCCAAGGCAAACCATTCAATATCATAGTAATCCAAGTCTATGTCCCAACCAGTAACGTTGAAGAAGCTGAAGTTGAACGGTTCTATGAAGACCTATAAGACCGTTTAAAACTAACACCCAAAAAAGATGTCCTTTTCATTATAGGGGACTGGAATGCAAAAGTAGGAAGTCAAGAAACACCTGGGGTAACAGGCAAATTTGGCCTTGAAATACCGGAATGAAGCAGGGCCAAAGCTAATAGAGTTTTGTCAAGAGAACACACTGGTCATAGCAAACACCGTCTTCCAACAACACAAGAGAAGACTCTACAAATGGACATCACCAGATGGTCAACACCGAAATCCGATTGATTACATTCTTTGCAGCCAAAGATGGAGAAGCTATATACAGTCAGCAAAAAACAAGACCGGGAGCTGACTGTGGCTCAGATCATGAACTCCTTATTGTCAAATTCAGACTAAATTGAAGAAAGTAGGGAAAACCACTAGACCATTCATGTATGACCTAAATCAAATCCCTGATGATTATACAGTGGAAGTGACAAGTAGATTCAAAGGATTAGATTTGATAGATAGGGTGCTTGGTGAACTATGGATGGAGGTTCTTGACATTGTACAGGAGACAGGGATCAAGACCATCCCCATGGAAAAGAAATGCAAAAAAGCAAAATGGCTGTCTGGGCAGGCCTTACATATAGCTGTGAAAAGAAGAGAGGCGAAAGCAAAGGAGAAAAGGAAAGATATAAGCATCTGAATGCAGAGTTCCAAAGAATAGCAAGAAGAGAAAAGAAAGTCAGCGATCAGTGCAAAGAAATAGAGGAAAACAACAGAATGGGAAAGACTAGAGATCTCTTCAAGAAAATTAGAGATACCAAGGGAACATTTCATGCAAAGATGGGCTCAATAAAGGACAGAAATGGTATGGATCTAACAGAAGCAGAAGATATTAAGAAGAGGTGGCAAGAATACATGAAAGAACTGTATAAAAAAAGATCTTCATGACCCAGATAATCATGATGGTGTGATCACTCATCTAGAGCCAGACACCCTGGAATGTGAAGTCAAGTGGGCCTTAGAAAGCATCACTATGAACAAAGCTAGTGGAGGTGATGGAATTCCAGTTGAGCTATTTCAAATCCTGAAAGATGATGCTGTTAAAGTGCTGCACTCAATATGCCAGCAAATTTGGAAAACTCAGCAGTGGCCACAAGACTGGAAAAGGTCAGTTTTCATTCCAATCCCAAAGAAAGGCAATGCCAAAGAATGCTTAAACTACCACACAATTGCACTCATCTCACATGCTAGTAAAGTAATGCTCAAAATTCTCCAAGCCAGGCTTCAGCAATACGTGAACCATGAACTTCCTGATGTTCAAGCTGGTTTTAGAAAAGGCAGAGGAACCAGAGATCAAATTGCCAACATGCGCTGGATCATGGAAAAAGCAAGAGAGTTCCAGAGAAACATCTATTTCTGTTTTATTGACTATGCCAAAGCCTTTGACTGTGTGGATCACAACAAACTGTGGAAAATTCTGAAAGAGATGAAAATACCAGACCTCCTGACCTGCCTCTTGAGAAACCTATATGCAGGTCAGGAAGCAACAGTTAGAACTGGACATGGAACAACAGACTGGTTCCAAACAGGAAAAGGAGTGCATCAAGGCTGTACATTGTCACCCTGCTTATTTAACTTCTAGGCAGAGTACATCATGAGAAACGCTGGGCTGGAAGAAGCACAAGCTGGAATCAAGATTGCTGGGAGAAATATCAATAACCTCAGATATGAAGATGACACCACCCTTATGGCAGAAAGTGAAGAGGAACTAAAAAGCCTCTTGATGACAGTGAAAGAGGAGAGTGAAAAAGTTGGCTTGAAGCTCAACATTCATAAAACAAAGATCATGGCATCTGGTCCCATCACTTCATGGGAAATAAATAGATGGGGAAAGAGTGGAAATAGTGTCAGACTTTATTTGGGGGGGCTCAAAAATCAGTGCAGATGGTGACTGCAGCCATGAAATTAAAAGACGCTTACTCCTTGGAAGAAAAGTTATGACCAACCTAGACAGCATATTCAAAAGCAGAGACATTATTTTGCCAACAAACGTCTGTCTAGTCAAGGCTATGGTTTTTCCTGTGGTCATGTATGGATGTGAGAGTTGGACTGTGAAGACAGCTGAGCACCGAAGAATGGATGATTTTGAACTGTGGTGTTGGAGAAGACTCTTTAGAATCCCTTGGACTGCAAGGAGATCCAACCAGTCCATTCTGAAGGAGATCAGCCCTGGGATTTCTTTGGAAGGACTGATGCTGAAGCTCAAACTCCAGTACTTTGGCCACCTCATGCGAAGAGTTGACTCCTTGGAAAAGACCCTGATGCTGGGAGGGATTGGGGGCAGGAGGGGAAGGGGACGACCAAGGATGAGATGGCTGGATGGCATCACGGACTCGATGGACGTGAATCTGAGTGAACTCCGGGAGTTGGTGATGGACAGGGAGGCCTGGCGTGCTGTGATTCATGCGGTCGCAAAGAGTCGGACACGACTGAGCAACTGAACTGAACTGAACTGAATTTTTGTCTAAGATGAGTGCATTTCCAGAAGTAATTGCAGGGGTGTGCAGACTTCCCCTCCCAGAGGCGGTTGTCAACAGCAGGGACCGCCTCTGGAAGACTCTTCGCACCAGAGTGATAAAGCCGTCCAGTTTGGCCTCAGCAATTACACAGACTGAGGTACCATGTGCGTCTCTGCCATGCAGGGTCCATGGTAAACTTTCACAGTTGATGCAACCAGCGTGAATCAGGGGAAAACGCAAAGTGAAAATCAGTTTCAAAGAAATGCAGAGTCGTCGTTTCCAAACACGCCTCTAACCTACTGTGCTTGCTTCAGTTTTATCCCTTTTCAAAAATATCTAATGGCTCTTCTGAGGTAAGCGGAATTTTCCTAAAAGACAATTTCTGTAAACGAAAATATTAAACCTTCTTTGCATTTAATCCTCTTGTCCTCAGGGTGAAGTTCAAATTCCGAGGGAGGCCTCCACAGCTCTTTATCTTCATACCGTCTCTGATCTGTGGACTTAAAAATTATTTCGAGAGTTAGGTTTTATCAGCAGGAATAAATTTTTATGACTTCAAGCCCGGGAGGCAGTGTCTCTAGTAGTCCTAAGAGAACTGCTCTAGGAGGTGCAGGAAGGACCCAGGTTCTGTAGAAGTTTTGCAACACAGGGCAGGTAGTCTGAACATCAAAAGATTATTGTAAATTAAAGCAAACCAGATATCCCAAGTTAAGGAACTCCGTGTTCTTCTTTGTATGGGAAGATGAAAGAGCCTGGGCTCACTGAGATCAGTTCTTTGAGACGCACCTCAGCTACCTGGGGGCAGCGTCCTGTGATTTTAGCTCTCGAATGGCTGGAGGCTCTCCAGACCAAGGGCTGCTGTGCTGCGGGAAGGAGGCTCAAGTGTGTCCATTCCCGCAAACAAAAGCCCCTTGGCCCTGGGCATCCTGCAGGGAGCCCTGCCCGAGCCGGGGCAGGGATCAGGGCAGCGTCACACAGACCACCACCCAGGTCACAGCAGAGGCATGGCTGTCCACGCCACAGCCAGCCCTGGGCAGCTCACTCAGCCCCCAGCTCTGGAAGAAGCCTCTGGGAGCACAGCTAACTCCTGCGGGCAGTGGGGCACGCAGGGGTCAGAGTGAAGGGTCAAATGACGCTTCACGGACAAAAACACGTGGACATTCTGATCACTGAAGTCGTTCAGGCTCAAGAAACTACTTTTTTAATGTGGCTCTTTCTGGACCAGACTGTAAAGAAGTGTTAGATGAAATCACATTAAAGTGCAATTTTTTTTCTTTCAAAGATGGTAGAATACTGGCAATTTCTTGTTTCAAATGCATGGATTATACGCGTTTCATTAATACACTTTCCAGTGATCTGCGCGTGTGTGCTCAGCTGTGTCGGACTCCTTATGGCCCCACAGACTAAAGCCCACCAGACTCCTGTGTCCATGGGGTTCTCCAGACAAGAATACTGAATACTGAGTTGCCATTCCCTTCTCCAGGGGGCCTTCCCCACCCAGGGACCGAACCTGTGTCTCCTGCATTGGCAGGCGGGTTCTTTACCACGGTGCTACCTGGGAAGCCCCTCGAGTGATCTGCTCCGCCTTAAATCCACACCATCTTATCATACCCGGTTCCCGTCATGGAAGAATCCTCTCTTTCCTCAAAACTGAGTTTGCTGTCTGTGTTCTTCCCACCAGTTTAAGAAGGCTATTTGGTATTTCAGAAATCTTGTACATTAAATTTCAAATCAAAATCTCTCCTAATTTGCTCTCTGTTTGTCCCAGTCGGATCCTGTCTTCCGCCTTGGCTCACAGTCCTGTTCTGTACAGCGACTTGAGTGATACTGTTCCTTCTAAGATCTCCATCAGAAAAATATTTTAAAACACACCACACAATTCCTACAATCAGAAGGATATTCTTCCAGGTTTCTGTAACTCCTTTAAGAAGTTTATAATATTCGACCAGGAGTTAAGAGGGAACTAAGATTAGAACTTACTTTCTTTGCTTCCTACCAACGCATTGCCTGGGTGAATTTTACGCTAATGAGCTGAAGGTAATAAGCAGAAGCAGAAAGGAGGAAAACCTTCCCACCGGTGCAGTGAATTCACAGGCTGCATGAGGCGCCAACAGCACCTAAAGGGGCCCGAGACTCACAGATACATTCGAGATGAACTGAGTTTTCAAGATTTCTCTCAAGAGAAATTAACTTAACTTGCAGAGTAGTCACAAATGGTGCTTTAATGGGCAGACGGGGAAGGTGAGAGTGCAGGGTGATGGAAGGAGGAGATGAGACAGCACCCTGGATGGGCCCAGAGCCAGGTGACACAGGCTGACCGCAGCCCCGGCGAGGCCGGCAGGGTGCACAGCGGCTCGGGGCCCCAGCCTCAGAGCACACTGGCCCACGTGTGCCCTCTGGGAGCCCACAAACCGGATCTGCCAGTTTGTTTGCCTTCTTGACACACAGAATGTTACCAAGACTTTGTGTCCTCATCTGTACACTGGCGATGGGAAGAGCATCAAAATTAGAGGGTGGTTAGGAGACTAGAGGAGGGAAACTGTGTCAGGCGGTCAGCATGTCAGGATGGGAGGGAAGCGGGTGACACGGAGGGTCACCTGCGAGGTGTGAGCCCCACTGAGCGTCTCACAGGCGAATCGCTAAAACCTGGAGGAGAATCCTGGGAGTTTCCATCTGTCTGGGACTTCATTCATTCACTTATGGGACAAGAAAGAAAATTAGGTTACTGGAAAAGGACATATTTCAGTCCATTAAGAGAGGCCAGGGGAAAAAAATAGGCGTAACTTGGATTTAGGCAGATCATCGTACACACAGCCTGCCCCAAGCTGCATAGGGGCCAAGAAGAAATGCTTTCCTTTTATGAGAAGTAAAGAGTACAGTTTTTTCCATCTGTTCAATGGAGACGAATTCACACGGTGGCATACAGGCCCACACCAGCCCTCTAGAAAACCAGATCCATCTGTTAATTCAGATAAGTCATTCTACTTACACTGTTGGAGGCGTATGGATGCACACACAATTTAAAAGGTGCACGTATAATCATTCCAGCAAAAAGAGTGTGGACAATTTACTGTCAGTGAGAACAATGGGCCAATTCAGAATCATACTCACTCAGGAAATTGCAGGTCATGCGATCCAGCAACAGAAGAGAAATGAGTTCTTTACCATTCCAATATGTGAATATCTCCAACATATATTGAATGATAGTGGCATGAGAATAGACAGATCAATGGAATAGAATTAAGAGTCCAAAAATAAACCGTTACATTTATGGTCCACTGATCTACAGCAAGTATGTCTAGAAATAGAATGATAAGAGCTTGCCAAGTTTTCCAAGAAATATGGTAAGAAGCCAGTTGCAGAAAAGAGCACATAATATGATGCCTTAGCTTTAAAAAAGGAGGTTTAGAAGAAGAAATTCTTCCAAAGGTTTACAAGGTTTAGGTTAGAAGAAATTCTGCATAAGTATCTTTGTGTATGACTGGAGATGTTTGAAACATACACAGAACGGCTGGAGGGGACAAGCGGAGGCAAAAATGTTCATTCTCACCTTTAAGCTTCTGGTCTTTGCTCTCCAATGACTATGATTATTTTTGACACTTTAATATTTAAATGGGCTTCCCTGGTGGCTCAAATGGTAAAGAATCTGCCTGCCAATGCAGGAGATGTGGGTTCGACCCCTGGGTCAGGAAGATCCCCTCGAGAAGGGAATGGCAACCTACTCCAGTACCCTTGCCTAGAGAAATCCATGGACAGAGGAGCCTGGCGGGCTATATAGTCCAGGGGGGTCACAAAGAGTCAGACACAACTGAATGACTAACACACTGTAATATTTAAATAGAGAAGAAACACTCCTTTTTAAGTATTTAAAAACTCAGTCTGATTTTCTACTGTCTTAATAATGCTAATTTTCCAGTTAGTTTGAAGGGAAAACTTGAAAATAGCTTGAAGGCAGATCATTTTTTACGATTTTATTATTGGAGTATAATTGCTTTACGAAGTTGTGTTAGCTTCTGCAGGACAACAGCACGAATCGGCCGTAAGCACACATGCACCTGTTCCCTCCCGAGCCTCCCTCCCTCCCCCGGTCCCGCGCTCTAGGTCTGCACAGAGCGCCGAGCTGAGCTCCGTGTGTCATGCAGCCGCTTCCCAGCAGCTGTCTGCTCCACACACGGCCGTGCGTCTGTGTCAGCGCTCCCCTCCTCGCTCGCCCTGCCCTGCCCGTGTCCACACGTCTGTGATCCACAGCTGAAGGCAGGTCGCTGACTCTCTGGAAGGCAGGTCAAGCGTAGGTTAAGAAAGGAGGGAACATGGGACTTCCCCGGCGGTCCAAGGGTTAAGACTCCCCCTACAATGGCACCCCACTCCAGTGCTCTTGCCTGGAAAATCCATGGACAGAGGGGCCTGGTGGGCTGCAGTCCATGGGGTCGCTAAGATTCAGACACGACTGAGCGACTTCACTTTCACTTTCCACTTTCATCCATTGGAGAAGGCAATGGCACCCCACTCCAGTCCTCTTGCCTGGAAAATCCATGGACGGAGGGGCCTGGTGGGCTGCCATCTGTGGGGTCGCACAGAGTCGGACACAACTGAAGCAACTTAGCAGCAGTGAAGCAGGGGGTGTGTGTTCGATCCCTGGTCAGGGAGCTAAGACCCCACGTGCCCAAAACATGGAACAAGCGATATTGTAACAAATTCAATAAAGACTTCAGGAAAAAAAAAAGGAGGAAACAGGATTGCTGTTTTAAGCAGACGGAAAAAAACCAGAACAGCCTCCTTGTCTTTGACATAAATTAAACCTGAGTTCTGGGCACCTTCCCTCCTGGTTTCTCTCCCCCATCCCACCCTCAAAATGTACCAACCTGATTAAAACAGAATCTGACAAACAAGGAAGATATCCCCCAAGCAGGGCAAAACACTCAGCCAGAGGATTAATGAGCTGGGGCCAAGCAAACACCCGGAAGCAAAGAAATAGAGTCCCCGAGGGAGAAGACACGGCCCAACCCAACGAGCTTTGAGACCGAGCAGAGGAGATGCAGCTTTTGCCAGATTTCTATACAGACTCAACGGGCTTGACACGGGGACTATTTATTCTCGTTTGGTTTATTTGATGTGGGAAAGATGCAACATAGCCGGCTCAAAATTTAAATAAAATGTGAATTTCTTGATAACTTGTGCTGCATGCTCAGTCACTCACTGTCCGACTCTGAGACCCCATGGGCTGTAGCCCACCAGGCTCCTCTGTCCATGGAATTTTTTAGGTAAGAATAGTTGAACAGGTTGCCATTTCCTCCTCGAGGGGCTCTTCCTGACCCAAGGATTAAATCTGTGTCTCTCGCATCGCCTGCATTGCAGGCGGATTCTCTCCTGCTGGGCCACCAACAAACAGCATCCTACTCAATTAAATAATTCAGATGGATTAACTATGTCTTCTTGTCACCACTTGATGGCAACATAGTTAACCTATGGGGCAGTTAGGGACACAGCAACGTCCAAATTGGCTGTTTGTTACCAAGACGGCTTCCTGGCTCAAGACACGGTTCAACAGAAATTCACAGGGACAGGAAAATTATTTCAGACCCTCCAAAATGATTGCATATATTGACCTCTGCTTTCTAAACGATCAAGCAACACTCTTTGGTATTTCTTCCTCAGGAAGCCAGGAAGAAAAAGACTGTTGGCTGCATCCAGAAAAACTCTCATTTGTCTAGCTGCCGTAACTGAATTTTTATTCACAAGCCATATGTAGAAAATCACAACAGAATGTGCTTAAATTAAGTTGAATTTGATATCTTTGAAATGTCATTTGCAAAATTCGTTTCCAATACACAGCATTCTCCTGGCCTGATGGTGAGTGGATTTGGGGTGACGTGTATCGAAGCAATTTCCTATTGGAAAAGTTCAAGTTATCTTTCCTTGAGATTCTCCTGGTGGCCATGCCACCCAGGATATTAATCTCTTCCTTAGCTTTAATATAGAATCTTGAAGGAAGAACAGAGCCTTGAAAATGCAGATGTGGCCAAGAAGAGTGACCTCTCTGAGCAGGAGGGACAGTCCACCCTCAGAGGAGTCCTCTAGCCCAAGGATAAAGCCTTTTATGTTCAACTATCGTATTAGAGTTTTTCAGAGAAACAACCAATAGGTGTGTGTGTGTGTTTATGAAGTGACCTATTTTAAGGCATCGCCTCACACTGATATGTGAGCTGGAGGCCCAGGACAGCAGGTGGCGGAGTCTGTTGCCTGGAATTGGAGATCCGAGGGCAGGAGGAGACCAGCACCCCAGCTCAGCCAGGTGGGCCGAGCAGGTTCCCCCTCCTCTGACCTTTTGCCCAAGGTGGGCTTTCAGCGACCCGGTGAGGCCCACCTATGCTGGGGAAGGCCACCTGCTGTGCCCAGTTCACTATTTCAGATGCTAACCTCTCCAGATACACCATCTCTCTCACACACTCACAGAGATAATGCTTAACCAGATGTCTGGGCATCCATGCCTTGGCTCAGCCACCTTGACATTTAAAATTAATCATCACAGCCATTTTCTACTCCTTAGATTGTGAGACAGGGTACAAGTAAGGAAAATGAACAACAGTGCTCAGAACCCCCCACATGTGTGCTGGAGACTGAAATGGATGGAGTTTGTGCATGCTTCTTAGCTGTGCCCTGCAATCACCCCCTCAGGCCAGCAATAGAGCCCCATTGCCCACTAACGCCACGGTCAAGGACAGAGGAGGGCCACCCTAGGCTCAGGACGTCTCTTTTGTTCTAATGTCAACAGTTACGGGACCAGATACCAAGGACCACAGGCCTGAGTCCAAAAATGCTGACGTGGAGATGAAAGCCCCCAGTGAGTGAGAGCGCACGCACTTCCTTTTGCTCAGTGTGAAGGCATTCAGGTTCCAGGGAGAATGTCTCCTTACCACTGCAGAGGGAGACCCCCAGCTGGAGCACAGGTTGCAAGCTTGTCAGGACACATTTGGGGCCCATCAGGTGGGTAAAAGGTCCGTCTAGTCAAAGCTATGGTCAAAACCAGCAATCACATATGAATGTAAGAGGTGGACCATAAAGAAGGCTGAACACCAAAAAATGGATGCTTTCAAACTGTGGTGCTGGAGAAGACTCTTGAGAGTCCCTTGGACAGTAAGGAAATCAAACCAGTCCATCCTAAAGGAAATCAACTCTGAATATTCACTGGAAAGACTGATGCTGAAGCTGAAGCTCCAATACTTTGGCCACCTGAGCTGCTCACTGGAAAAGTCCCTGATGCTGGGAAAAACTGAAGGCAGGAGAAGGGGATGACAGAGGATGAGATGGTTGGATGGCATCACCAGCTTGATGGACATGAGGCTGAGCAGGCTCCGGGAGATGGTGAAGGACAGGGAGGCCTGGAGTGCTGCAGTCCCTGGGGTCAAGACTGAACAACAAGAAAGTGGGTAAACATCACCGTGCCCCCAGACCAGGGTATCCTGACGCAGCAGTGGTGGGGGCTCTGGAGCTTCCTCCCAGAGCTTGCGATAATCCCCACACCTGGGCTCCGCGCCCCCGCATCGCCTCGTCTTCCCTCCATAAAGAAGGACCACATGTCCCCCAAGGCAGGATGCTCATAATGCTCCCCACGAGGAGTAGGGATGGGGGAGCAGTCCCAGGCCTGCTTTTAAGAAGCGAGAGCAAAGCTCGCAGCTGTGGCTCACTCGTCCCCAGGAGGTCACCTTCCTGTGGACCAGGCCTGCCCCAGGCCTGGCATTTCGCACCTTGCAGGCACAAGTAAAACGCGCATTAGCTAGCCAGGAAACCCTTCCTTCCAGGTATAATAAACCCTGACACTGTGATTCTGTGACTCAGACAAATGGCATCAAGAAACAGTGTTTCCACTGTACAGCAGAGGGAACCGAGACGATACTTTATAATGACAATAAACGGAGCACAACTTTTGAAAACTGCGAATCACTAGGTTGTACACGTGAAGTTTATATAATATTGTAAATCAGCTATGTGCATGTGTGCACACTAAGTCATTTCAGTCACGCCTCACTCTTTGCAACCCCATGGACTGTAGCCCACCAGGCTTCTCTGACCATGGGGATTCTCCAGGCAAGGGTACTGGAGTGGGTTGCCATGCCTTCCACCAGGAAATCAGCTCTATCTTAATTTAAAATAACGGAAACAATATTTACCACCTTAAGAATTTCACTACATGATTTCCACTTGAGAAAGAAAACAAAAATTAAGTTTAACTAATTAAAAGCAGAGATTTCCATTTTGAAATTATAAGCACTTCTTTTGGAAGCATAAGCCTGAGTACTTAGCTGGCTGAAAGGCACTCTGGGTTCAAGGGATCATGTTTTGTGATAATTCCAGTGTTGTCCTTTCATATGTTTGATTATTTGATTTCATCAGGAGAAACATAATATACCCTTCCAGTTTAAGTTTGGCAGAATAACGCATTTCTGACTTTTCAGAAATTTTTCCTACAAAATATATAAAAACCAGAAAATAAACTCAATCTCCACTTTTAACAATACTAGGAATATCTACACTTGCAAATCTCAAAATATGAAGATAGACAATGGGTGCAGAAATGGTAACTGAGAAAAGAAGACTTGGGTGTCTGCAGAGAGGCACCCTTAGAAGACTCAGAATTCTGAGTGTGGTTGGTGGTTGGGTAAGACACAGGGTGGAGAGAGGTCCCCACCTACCCTTAACACACTCATGTAATAACTTCTCTTGTTTTGCAAAACATAAGAAATAGATTTTTCAGAAGATTTAAGCAGAGAAAAACCTTAACCAGGCCAGAAATGGCATCAGCTATAGAGTAACACACAAAATAGATCCCCATTACTGAGACTCCAAATGTCTTGATCTTAAGAGACATCTGGTTGTGGTTGATTCGCTCAGTGTGTCCAACTCTCGCGACCCCCTGGACTGCAGCCCGCCAGGCTCTTCTGTCCGTGAGACTCTCCAGGCAAGACACTGGAGTGGGTTGCCATGCCCTCCTCCAGGGGACCTTCCCAGCCCAGGAATCAAATCTGCATTGCAGGCAGATTCTTTACCAACTGAGCTTCCAGGGAAGCCCTAGTTGGGAAGAACTGATGATTAATTTTTCTTTTCAAAACTGCTGGGAAGATATACAGACCAGTGGTTCTCACGGGTGAGAACCAGTGGAGAACTGGTGAGCCCAGTGGAATCGGTTTTGTCCTCCACGGGACACTGTGGAGGAAAGGTTGCTAACAACATCTCATGTCTGGAGTCAAGGTGACACGAAACATCCCAGAGGGCACAGACTCCGCTTGCAGCCCCACAAAGGACTAGCCAGCCCAGATATCAATAACATCACAGTTAAGAAGACCTGGTTTAAACCTACAGTCCTCGAGCCGAGTCTATAATATGTGGGTTAAAAAAAGAGCATGACATAGAAAAGGAACAAAGGGGAAAGAGAAGCGTTGCTCCCCTGTTCCCATGGACACTATGTATTTTTGTCAGTTTCTGAATCATATTAAAGGCAAAGGCTAAGATGCCATGACTAATTCTCCATGATCTGCTTCCTTTTCTGGGTGAGTAATACCTAAAGCCCTGAACAGCCTAGTGAGCTGAACACACAGTTGGACATGCCAACATAGACTCGGTGCTTTAAAATATCCCCCTTGGTGGAACAGGCAGAGAGGGGGAGAAGGCTGGAGAATCCATGGCACTGAGATGTGCTCCTAACTGGGGAACGTCAGCCTGACTGATGATCCCTGGAGGCACCCTCACACCACGACCACGTGTTTCCACCATCTGCTGGGGTCCCCACATCCCAGCCCATCCACAAAAACACCTGCACCTTAGTTGGTAAACAAGGGTGGGAGGAGCTCCCAAGTACTGTGGGGCCTGCAGAATCCCTTCAAGTACAGCTCTTGAACTCTTTGGCTCATTTCTTTAAAAGTTCAGTGCTGACAGTGTCGACATTGCGGCTCAAGCAAAATAAAATATATCCTATAACGAGAAATTCAAATTTCAGGAACTAAAAGTTATAAAATAAACATTTTCAAATGAAAACAATGACTAGAAATTTGGTTCAGGAATGAAAGAAAAACTGGGGGGAATTAATCTTCTGAATCAATTCAACTGCTAAAAGTTATAGAGTAATATCTCAGTTAAGCCATCTTTCGGCTTGTGAATCACGTGTACATAATCATGGATGCATAACCCCACTGCCGAATTTTATTTTATATTTTTATAATTTGGTTGGGGGAATCAGAGACCTGGTTTATTCCAGGCTTCCCCCATGACTCTCTGTTTTTCTGAAAGAAAGTTACACAATTAATGTTTCTAATGTAAACCTGTGAGTAACTACTAAGGTAATAAGAATGGGGGTTCTTTGTAAAGTGCTATATAAAAGTTGCTTATATCTGCTTTACTAATAATCACCCAAAACTGGAAGCAACCAAGATGCCCTTCAGTAGTTGAATGAATACACAAACAGGGTCCATCCAGAGAATGGAATGTTATCCAGGGATAAAAATAATGAGCTATCCAGCCAGGACGGCACCCGGAGGAGACTAAGCTGCACCTCACTCAGTGGGAGGAGCCAGTCTGAGAAGCCTACGTATGACATGATTTCAGCTACGGGATATTCCAGGAAAGGCAAGATGTGGACAGAGTGAAGAGGCCAGTGGCTCCCAGGGTCGGAGGAGGGCAGCTGGAGGGAAGAACAGACGAGAACTGAGGACTTTCAGGGCCGTGGGCTTCTGCAGCCGGCACCAGCTCGTTAGCAACAGTTGTTCAAATCATAGCTCCACACTCATGAAGTTCCCCAAATTAATCACAGACACCAAAGCACATATCCAAGGGGCAGAGAGGATACCACGTAGGTCATACACACACACACAGCCCTACAAAGGTATGTCATATTTAAAGCAGATAATGTTGGGGAAAATGTCAGAGCAAACACTGTCTTACGCGTACAAGAAAAAATACAAAGATTATGGCAGAATTCTTGTCACAAACTGTGCAAGAAGAGAGTGAAATAAGATATTTTAAATCTTTAAGGAAAAAAACCCATAGAATTCTATATCCAGAAAGAGCATCCTCCCAAAATGAAGGAGAAAAAAGGACTTTCTCGGACAAATTAAAAAAAAAGAAAAATGGAGGGAACTTATTTTCAGCAGAACTGTCCTGCAAGAAATGTTAAAAGAAGTTCTGCAGGTAGAGGAAGCTGATATGGATCAGAAATACACAAACACACACACACATCCAAAAAAAAAAAAAGTGGAGCTTCAGAGAAAGATAAAATGAAGATAAAATCTTTTATTTTCCCTATTCTTAGTTGGTTTAAAAGCTAAATGCTGATTTAAAATAATAAAAGCAACGTTGTGTTGGGTGATCATCATATATAGATAGGTGAAATAAACAACGGCAATGTCACAGGGATGGGAAGGAAGAGTTGAGAATATTCCGACATGAAGAGTGTGCATGACATTTGTTATTAGAAGGTAGACTTAGAGCAGTTAAAATTACCGCAAGCTTTAAGATAGTAACTGGAAGAGAAAAATTCTTAAAGGCATGTACTTGACATGCATCCTTCAGTATCCTTGCCTTGAGAAACCCATGAACAGTGTGAAAAGGAAAAAAGATATGACACTGAAAGATGAACTCCCCAGGTCGGTAGACGGAACCAAAGGGAAAACAACACCTAGTTGCATATGTGACTGGTGATGGAAGCAAGGTCCGATGCTGTAAAGAGCACTATTGCATAGGAACCTGGAATGTTAGGTCCATGAATCAAGGCAAATTGGAAGTGGTCAAACAGGAGATGGCAAGAGTGAACATCGACATTTTAGGAATCAGTGAACTAAGATGGACTGGAATGGGTGAATTTAGCTCAGATGACCATTATATCTACTACTGTGGGCAAGAATCCCTTAGAAGAAATGGAGTAGCCCACATAGTCAACAAAAGAGTCCGAAGTGCAATACTTGAATGCAGTCTCAAAAATGACAGAATGATCTGTTTGTTTCCAAGGTAAACTATTCAATATCACAGTAATCCAAGTCTATGCCCCAGCTACTAATGCTGAAGAAGCTGAAGTTGAACAGTTCAATGAAGACCTAAAAGAAATCTTCTAGAACTAACACCCAAAAAAGATGTCCTTTTCATTATAGGGGACTGGAATGCAAAAGTAGGAAGTCAAGAGATACCTGGAGTAACAGGCAAGTTTGGCCTTGGAGTACAAAATGAAACAGGGGGCAAAGGCTAACAGAATTTTGCCAAGAGACCACACTGGTCAGAACAAACACCTTCTTCCAACAACACAAGTGAAGACTCTACACATGGACATCACCAGAAGGTCAATACCAAAATCAGATTGATTATATTCTTTGCAGTCAAAGGCAGAGAAGCTCTATACAGTCAGCAAACCAAGACTGGGAGCTGACTATGGCTCAGACACTCCCTATGGCTCATGAACTCCTTATTGCCAAATTCAGACTGAAATTGAAGAAAGTAGGGAAAACCACTAGATCATTCAGGTATGGCCTAAATAATGTCCCTTACGATTATATAGTGGAAGTGACAAGTAGATTCAAAGGATTAGATCTGATAGAGTGCCTGATGAACTATGGACGGAGGTTTGTGACATTGTACAGGAGGTAGGGATCAAGACCATCCTCAAGAAAAAGAAATGCAAAAAGGCAAGATGGTTGTCTGAGGAGGCTTTACAAATAGCTGTGAAAAGAAAAGAAGTGAAAGACAAGGAGAAAATGAAAGATATACCCATTTGAATGCAGAGTTCCAAAGAACAGCAAGGAGAGATAAGACAGCCTTCCTCAGTGATCAATGCAAAAAAACACAGGAAAACAATAGAATGGGAAAGAGTAGAGATCTCTTCAAGAAAATTTAGAGATACTAAGGGAATATTTCATGCAAAGATGGGCACAATAAAGGACAGAAATGATATGGACCTAACAGAAGCAGATGTTAAGAAGAGGTAGCAAGAATACCCAGAAGAACTATACAAAAAAGATCTTCATGACCCCAGATAACCACGATGGTGTGATCGCTCACCTAGAGCCAGACATCGTGGAATGTGAAGTCAAGTGGGCCTTAGGAAGCATCACCACGAACAAAGCTAATAGTAGTGATGAAATTTCAGTTGATCTATTTCAAATCCTAAAAATGATGCGGTGAAAGTGCTGCATTCAATATGCCAACAAATTTGGAAAACTCAGCAGTAGCCACGGGACTGGAAAAGGTCAGTTTTCATTTCAATCCCAAAGAAAGGCAATGCCAAAGAATGCTCAAACTACGGCACAATTGCACTCATCTCACACGCTAGTAAAGTAATGCTCAAAATTCTCCAAGCCAGGCTTCAATAGTAAGTGAACCATGACCCTCCAGAAGTTCAAGTTGGATTTAGAAAAGGAAGAGGAACCAGAGATCAAATTGCCATCATCCTCTGGGCCATCGAAAAAGCAAGAGAGTTCCAGAAAAACATCTACTTCTGCTTTATTGACTATGCCAAAGCCTTTGACTGTGTGGATCACAACAAACTGTGGGAAATTCTTCAAATGATGGGAATACCAGACCACCTTACCTGCCTCCTGAGAAATCTGTATGCAGGTCAAGAAGAAACAGTTAGAACTGGACATGGAACAACAGACTGGTTCCAAATCCAAATATACTTCAAGGCTGTATATTGTCACCTTGCTTATTTAACTTATAGGCAGAGTACATCATGCAAAATGCCAGGCTGAATGAAGCACAAGCTGAAATCAAATTTGCTG
Organism: Capricornis sumatraensis; assembly: GCF_032405125.1. Taxonomy (NCBI): domain Eukaryota; kingdom Metazoa; phylum Chordata; class Mammalia; order Artiodactyla; family Bovidae; genus Capricornis; species Capricornis sumatraensis. The sequence goes on from NC_091089.1 coordinate 4,784,608, forward strand.
GGAAAAATATCAATCACCTCAGATATGCAGATGACACCACCCTTATGGAGGAAAGCTAAGAGGAACTTAAAAGTCTCTTGATGGAAGTAAAAGAGGAGAGTGAAAAAGTTGGCTTAAAGCTCAACATTCAGAAAACGAAGATCATGGCATCTGGTCCCATCACTTCATGGCAAATAGATGGGGAAACAGTGGAAACAGTGTCAGACTTTATTTTGGGGGGCTCCAAAATCACTGCAGATGGTGACTGCAGCCATGAAATTAAAAGATACTTACTCCTTGGAAGAAAAGTGATGAGCAAGCTAGATAGCATATTCAAAAGCAGAGATATTACTTTGCCGACAAAGGTCTGTCTAGTCAAAGCTATGGGTTTCTAGTAGTCATGCATGTATGGATGTGAGAGTTGGACCATAAAGAAAGCTGAGTGCCAAAGAATTGATGCTTTTGAACTGTGGTATTGGAGAAAACTCTTGAAAGTCCCTTGGACTGCAAGGAGATCCTACCAGTCCAACCTAAAGAAAATCAGTCCTGAATATTCATTGGAAGGATTGATGTTGAAGCTGAAATTCCAATACTTTGGCCACCTGATGTGAAGAGCTGACTCACTGGAAAAGACCCTGATGCTGGGAAAGATTGAAGGCAGGAGGATAAAGGGATGACAGAGGATGAGAAGGTTGGATGGCGTCACCGACTCAATGGAGATGAGTTTGAGTAAACTCTAGGAGCTGATGATGGACAGGGAGGTTTTGCATGCTGCCGTCCATGTGGTCACTAAGAGCTGGAATTGAGTGAGTAACTGAACTGAAGTGAAAACAAGGGAGAGTAGAAAAAGAGACAGGGAAAAGAAGAAAAATGCAATGAATAAAAGCAGTTACAAACCTGGTGGATAGTAAACCAACTATATCAATAATCACATTAAATTATACCAATTAAATCGGATTGTAAGGGTGGGTTAAAAAAATCCAGTTCTAACGATGTGTTGTTTATCAAAGTAAAAAAAATTATGCTGTAAAGAAATTCATAGCTTTCTAAGGAACTAAAAAGTGTGTTAAAAGTTCATCCAGAAGGGGTTTGGAAAGCAAGTAGTTAATTTATTAAATATTTATCCCTTGCCTACTATGCATTACTCTTTGTAAGGGGTGCAAAGTCAGCGAGGTCAGGACTCCATTCTCTAGGAGATGAATGTGTAAATGCATGCACGTAATAAGGCTTGGTGGGTTTTCTGGCAGGTGGTACAGAATACAAGCGTCAGAAAGAATCCAGAGATGACACAGGATACTTGGTGGGCCGGGGAGCTGTGATCTTGCAGGTACCAGGTCGCCTTCTGCAATCACAAAATCAAAGACACCCACAAGAGAGCTTGGAGCTCTGTCCCCTGCAGCCTCTCACCCGGCTCCTCTCTGCCCTTGGTGGGCGCTCTCAAATCCCCGTAGCTGCATCTTCCTGCTCTTCTCCTCTTGTGTGCTGGGCTGTGTAACAGGCTCACATAGACACCTGCCCAGTACATTATACTGCAGCCCCCTCCTGACCCCCTTATCCATGGTTTCCCTTTCCTCTGTTTCAGTTACCCTTGACCACCCAAGATCTGAAAGTATCAAATAGAAAATTCCAGAAATAAACAACTCATAAGCTTTAAATTGCCAGCCATTCTGAGGAGTGTGACGAAATCTCCAGCTGTCCCCCTCTGTCCTACCCAGGACATGAATCATCTCTTTGTGCAGCTAATCCAGACTGTAGACACGCTTTAGGACGGGGGGAAAATGTGTATACAGGGTCTGGTAACATCCATGGTTTCAGGCACCCACTGGGGCCTTGGAACGTATCACCTGCGGATGTAGGGGGATACTGTCATCATCTGACCTGGTCACCCTGCCTCCAGTCCTACCCAGCCTATACATAGCAGCCGAAAAGATGTTCCTAGACCCCCCAGTGTATTTCACAGCATAAAACCCTCCGCCAGTTCCTAGTGCCTCTGATGGGCATGTCCAATCCCTTAGTGGCTATAATCCCTGTCCATCCTGACATGATCACAATTTTGTATGTGTTAACACGCTCTTTGCTAGTGCTTCTCCCCCCACACCCCCAGCTAGAAGGATGCCAGGCCTGCATGCACCCTCACGGTCACCTTTCGCCCTCAGCACTTGCCCAGGTTTCCACCCCGCGGTCATCAGTAAGTACCTGTTGAAGGAGTGAGTGCACAGCCTCCTCAGGATGTATCTGTTGCCAGCCCCTGGATGTCTGCAGACCCACTGTGCACCAGGGAGCCCCAGGAGCTTACATTTCCCTCCATCTACATCCTCACCCCCGGGAGCCCTTGGCTGAGCTGCTGTTGCCCCGAGATGCCCCTGCCTGACCCTTGAGCAGACCCCACCACACCTCCTGGCTCTGCTTGAAATGCAGCTCCTTCTGGGAGCCTTTCCCCACTCATCCTAGAATACAAAATAGCTAAGACTTGGATTTTTCCTTTTCAAATATTGGCTCAATCCTTTATTTTGAAGGCATTTTGAGTTCCTTTTGTTTCTCAATAACAGAAGGAACTGAACTCTTTAGATTCTCTTGCTTATTGCAGGCTTCATCTGCTATTTCAAACAGTGATTGACACAGAATTAGTAAATCTGTTCTTCCTGATTTTGTGCCCTTAGAGCCAAGAACTCAAGTAGATTTCTCTTTTATTTCATTTACTTTCCAAATTTAAGGGTCACTTTAGAAATGAAGATCAGAATACATGCTTGATCTTTAAGCCAAGATGACCAGACGTGGCCGAGGTGCGGGACCCGGCATTCAGCTCATTTCTGGAGTCTGAAGTGGCAGAGCCAGACTGTCCCTCCTGCCTTCTCTGCTCTTCTCTGGTCCCACACGCATATTAAACTTTCATAAGTGAATTGAAATGAGTGCCTCGTGGTAAAGGGTGAGATCTGGGTTCATGAGTTTCCCCAGTAGCCCTGCCAAAATGAAGCAAAGCTGATTAGCAGCCCACAGTGAGTCTGTTCCCAGGCTCCCGGGGAAAGGAGGATTAAGAGATCAGGCGAAGGCAGAATGAAATAAACATGCTTTCACCATCAGGGACGGAATCTTGTGTTGTCCTGCTGGAGAGGCGTGAAGAGTCTCAATGCAACGAACAAAAGTGATTCGCTCTGGCCAGAAAGAGGGAAAGCTGGCGATGGAGAGGCCAGCAAAACATCTAGGTTCTGACTTCACAAAACTCTTCTGGTAATGATCACCCTCATCTGCTATAAAGGAAATGTGCAGCTAAAGCATGAAACATGAATTTGCAAAGCAAGAAGCCAGCAGAGTAAAAGAAACCACTTACTCAAAACCTGTTACCTGGGTAACAAAATTACTTTAGGGGTGGAGCTAGGAGAATGCCCCCAGGAAATGGTTTCATTTCATTTTCTACAATCCTAGACTCAGGTCCAGTGGTCAGGAAGGAAGGCTGGGAAGGACCTCCCAGAAAGCCCAGCCAACACAAGTGGCACGTGTACCAACATCCAGCCAGGGGACACCTCAGCCCTGCAGGGCGGAGCAGTCTCGGTCGTGGGAATACGACCTTGGAACGCACAGATGAAATCCCCTACCACAGGGAGACCGCATCGGCTCTCTCCTTCTGCCTTCACAGCTGGAGTCCTGAGGCCTCACCACCCCATTTCAGATAGGCATGAGATCTGCGGAGTCGGGCAAATTTCTTAACTGAATCAATGCAACACAATCAAATCTCAGTCAAAACAGACGAGGCACATTATTTATCAGGAAACTGTTGTCCTTCTCTGGATTGTCATTAGGCTGAGGGATTACCATCTACAGAGAGCCTGCATTTATCCAGAAGGATTTGAAAAGGAAAAAAAAGCCACAGTTTCTAAGACCTCTTCAATAATTTATTATTAGTAAGAAATCAAATAGAGAAATATAATCCTAAAAGAACCATCATATTTTATGTTCCAAAAAGAAAATTTTATGAATTCAGACAAGACTGGAGACAGGGAACATTGGGAAGTAATTTCACATAATTAAATATTAGTGTCAGCTGACTGAACAATACAGCCAGCAAGTGTTCCCCTTGAACCTGATTAATCAGCTAATCAATCAGCAGGTTCGTGATTGACTTGGAATGGCAGATTGGTCCCATACATGGCACAGAGGGTCTAGTGAGAACCTGGCTTGATTTCCTCCTCTTCCAGAGGAGGATTCTGACACAGAGCAACTGGGTCACCCGCCCATGGCCCCAAGAATCCCGGCTGCCGAAAGCTGTCGACATGAGGTCACCACCTGCGGCAGGAAGCTGGGTCTACTTTTTAAAGAAAATATTCATTTAATGTGATTATTAAATGAATATTCATTAAATAAGATTTTAGCTTGTGAAAGTCTGTTCATTTAGAAGAAGCATTTGATGCTAGAGACTATTGTAAGAAACATCTTTAAGAGGAGTTGCAGTAATATTTATATTTATATAAATAAATGAAGTAAAGAAATTTAGTCGTGTCTGACTCTTGTGACCCCATGGACTATAGCCGATGAGGCTCCTCTGTCCATGGGATTTTCCAGGCATGAGTACTGGAGTGGGTTGCCATTTCCTTCTTCAGGGGGTCTTCCCGACCCAGGGATCGAACCCTGGTCTCCAGCATTGCAGACAGACGCTTTACCCTCTGAGCCACCAGGGAAGCCCTGTATATAATATGCTATTATATATTTGGGGAGTCTTTTAAAACTGTGTATAGGAGTCAAAAACACTGTCAAATAATAGATTGTTGTCATTCAGTTGTCAAGTCATGTCTGATTTTTTGTGACCCCGTGTATTGCAGCACACCAGACTTCCCTGTCCTTCACCATTTCCCGGAGTTTGCACAAACTCATGTCTGTTGAGTTGGTGATGCCATCCAACCATTCCACCCTCTGTTGCCTCCTTCTCCTCTTTCCCTCATATAACAACTCAAAAATATATAGGCAAGGTTGTTACAAAACAAGCATTGATTGTTCAGAAGTTCCTAGTCTCTAGCTTCAGAACAAATTCTACGGGAAGCTCCTAGAGAAACTGAAAGAAAATGGAAGGAAGCTTAATATTAAACTATTGCCCTGATCTTCAGCTCACACAATAGCAGTCCCTCCCCTCCCTCTCAGGGTCATTATGCTGTGATGGAGACAAACCAGGTTATTCTACTACAGTTGGTGTCCAGCCAGAAGACATTATCTTCCTCACCGTGGGGTCTTTGAAGGTCCCATGACACGTAGAAGCAAGCTGCTTCTGGCATCAGCATTCTTAGAAGCAACCTGCTAATGGCATCAGCAATCTTGGTAAACGTGAGGGCTATGATACAAAAACCAAGAGGGATTCCCTGGAAGTCCATACTTCCGTTGCAAGGGACACTGGTTCGATCCCTGGTCGGGGAACTAAGATCCCATATGCTACGTAGCAAAAACAAAGAAAATGAGCCATGATGAGATGGAGAAACATCTGAAACTCATTTTAGTTCATTCCATAAATCCTCAGGTGGTCTTGTCCAAGATGATGGGATAGCATCTCATTAACGGAACATTATCCTGTTAACAGACCAACTGGACTGGATTGTATCATTGAGCATGAAGTTACAGACTGAGAAATGGGAAAATAGCCAGTGGATTTTAATAATAATAACTATTCATTGCTGTTTAATTACTAATAAATAATATTTTATTTATCTTGTGTTTTGTTATTGCATGTCAATCATGTTTATCATTATTATTATTTTCTGGACCTGTCTATTTCAGGTTGCCCTAATAATCTGCATGTTCTCGTACAGCTTGATGATTTTTTATGATCAGTGAAGTCTGGTCACAACTGCATAAGGTTTTGCTTACAGGTTCCTCAAATTCAACTTAGAATAATTAAGTGCTGCATCAGACCCAATACTATAGAAGGATTTATATCTTGCAGGGAATTGAAAAAGGACCTATGGTGACCAAATTTGTGATGGAATTAAATGAACTAAGAATCATTTTGAGGTTGACTCTACTATCAAGCGGGGGCTTCCCAGGTGGCTCAGTGGTAAAGAATTCACCTGCCAAAGCAGGAGACACAGGAGACACGGATTTGATCCCTGGGTCACGAAGATCCCCTGGAGGAGAAAACGGCAACCCACTGCAGTATTCTTGCCTGGACAATTCTATGGACAGAGGAGTCCGGTGGGCTACAGTCTATGAGGTCACAAAGAGTCGGACACATCTCACTGAGCATGCATGCATGCTAGTATCAAATAACTTGAAACAAGTTTCTGTCCCTACCCACGAGAAGGCCTTGGTCTGTTAGGCCAAGCAGCTCGGTACATAAGATATTCCCTGTGGTCTTTTTAACACTGTAGTGGATTCCATGCTGCTAGAGATGGTTGATATATGAGGTAATGATTTCCAGGTGTGCTGTCTGTCTGGGCAGGAGAAATGATGATTACCTTCTGGGATTTTGGAAATGCATAGCTATTGTTTGTCTGGTTATGGGTGTAATTGTGGATGGTTAATGTATACCTGAGATTTGAATTCCTCTCTCATTTTGCCTACTGACTATGTTTATCCGCACCAACTACGATGGGCCAACTAGTATCCCGTGCAGTGTAGTGAGCAAGTGAGATATCACTACACTCTGCAGAGAATGTGTCACAATCTGGTGCCTGCAGTGACATGTCCAGAGCATCAGGACTCTCAATTTCACACTGGTGGACATACAGACAAGAATAAAGCGCGAGACACCCCAACATGATGCACCAAGCCTCATTAAGGATGTAGACTTTTTGACAGGAAAACATCCTCCAAGACTTATGGTGAGTAACCCACCTGTTGTGAAGTTATGGCCATGGGTGAAGCTGAAGTGGATTCCTGGGCGATCAGAAGACATGGTAGGTTGCAAACTTACCTTGTCTCATAGGTGCTGCTGTTCTTAAATCTGATAGCGGGGCGTCATTTTACGACGTGCAGAGCTGGTGTGCTGCTTGCTTGCCCCAGTATGTCTCCCCAGATCCCAAAGCCAGGAGTTTCTTCACTTCACCATCTGTGAAGCGTCTCCCGTTTGGTACATTTAGGTCCAAACAGACAATAAAGCACTTTAGCAATTACTGCCTATTGTGCAAGTAATTAATGACAGACTAACTCATAGCTGGGTTTCTTTTAGCAAGTTCTTAACCTGGACTTCCAGTCTTAGAACCCTACCTAGGGGTGACTTGAGTGAATTTATGTCCCTTGTGAACCACCCAGACCAAGCTATCAACATTCCTGATCTTTATCACAGAAGGTTCCTATCTGGTCCATCGGCTCCCACACCAACCTCCCTTCAGAGGAGTAGGAGTGTTTTACAAATTGTGAATTTTATCTACAGAAACCTCCTCTGTGGTTCAGCCAGGGTGGAGCTGATAGTAGCCACAAATAACCGTCGCTGCCTGATGCCTGTTCTGAAGTGGGGGAGCTGAAAGACTTGCCGGGGGTGTACCAGCTTAGTCCTCTCTTGTCCTGTTGCTTTCAAGATGAAAATGGGGACTTTTGGAAAACCGCACACACAGAGCACTATAATTGAGACAAAGAGATTAATAAATGATAGGCTGCATAGATTTAGGATCATTAATTCCCCTTGCTGATCTCAACTGTAAATGCAGCCCCAGAGATGTGAAGTGAGCTAACCCACTTCAGCATCAAGAGGAGCAGCCCTGAGCTGTGGTACTTGTGCAAAGTACCCGCCGCCCTGGCAGTTGTCATGGTTTCATAGAAACCAGCTGTCACAGAAGAGATGGGCTACAAGAACCTAACGCGTCGCTCAGAGACAATGGACTACTCAAATATAGCTTAAATAAAAGATAATCAAACAATTATATCCAAAATCCTTAGCAAGGGGCCTCTTCAAAGTGGGCTTGAGGCTTAAACAACCTCATACTTAACAGCTGGAGCCCCTGCTCAGAGCTCCCATCTCGTGATTCTATGCTGAAGATGTGCAAACTGGGATGAAAATTGAGAGAGAAGTGCTCTTCTAATTAGACGAAAAAAATTCAGAAATATATGCAACTCTCTCTCTCCCTCACCCCCACATCCGTCAGCATGGAATCCTAAACACACCCAACATCATTCAGGAATTCCACTCCAGAGTCAAGTAACTGGGAAAAGCAAATGACCACAGAGCAGAAGACATCAGTTAGAAGTGGAGAGAAAGCTCTGGTGAGGACTCTGGGTGTCTGTGCCCAGCTGAGTGGTGTGGGTGGGTCACCAACATCCGCCTCAGTGCCAGGCTGGCTGGCTAAGAAGCATGGTGGGAGGGTCAACAACACAGACCCAGACTCTGGCTCTCCAGGACTGAAGGGGTTGAGAAACACCCATCCTTAGCAAGCATCCAGGACATCCACCGAGGGAGCCATTGCTCTGACCTGCTCAGCTGAATACTCTCTGTCTCAAGTTTACAGTGATGCCGCAGAAAGAGCCCTGAGCTTAGACCCAGAAGTGGAGAAGGCAACAGCACCCCACTCCAGTACTCTTGCCTGGAAAATCCCATGGATGGAGGAGCCTGGTGGGCTGCGGTCCATGGGGTCGAAGAGTCGGACACGACTGAGTGACTTCCCTTTCACTTTTCACTTTCATGAATTAAAGAAGGCAATGGCAACCCACTCCAGTGTTCTTGCCTGGAGAATCCCAGGGACGGGGGAGCCTGGTGGGCTGCCGTCAATGGGGTCGCACAGAGTCAGACAAAACTGAAGCAACTTTGCAGCAGCAGTAGACCCAGAAGACATGGACTCAAGTCCAGACAACAAGTATTCAGATGAACGTGAGCAAAGGGTTAAATTCTCTGAGTCTCAGTTTCCACATAGTAACAGACATACTATTACATACCTATCTAATGTACAAGGGAATGTCATCACTGTTACTATTATTAATATAGTATTTGCATTTTTTCTGTTACTGATAAATTGCATTAATTAAGTTTCCATTATATTAATAAAGTTGATATTTATTGAAAACCATGTGCATTATCTCATTTAATTCCCATCATTACCCTACCAATCAAGTACGATTATGACCGAATTACAGGTTAAAAGAGGTTAAGTGGCTCAGTTTTAGTAACTGTGATGAATTTACATTAAAGCAGAATTATGTGGACTCTAAAGATAAAGGCTGACCTGTGTTCATAAGATTTTCCCTCAAAGCCATCTGCCTGCCTAGGTCTGGTTGAATGGTCAACGAGCAACTTTCTCATCTAATTAGAACCCGAGTTCCTCTGGGAGCTGCCAGCCCAGCCAGCTGCTGCCAGACTGCAGATTTCCTTGGCATCAAGAGTCCTGCTGTTTGGGCCAAAGGGCCCTGGAGCAGAACTGCCATGGCAACAACACATCACCACGCTTGGAAGATTCCGGCTCAAGACGTCGGACCTAATCCCGCAGCTGGCAGTTTGGTCCCCTCTGGCTCCCAAGCTTTGCACTTGGTGAAGCAGTAAATCGGGCTGCTCAGTAACTGACAAGCCCTTGTGGTTTACTGGTTACTCCCTGGCTTCAGTCACGTCTTTGTCAGCCTAGAAGATCCCCTTTCCAAGCTCCAGATCCACAGGAAGTGGGGACACAGCACGCAGTGTGGCCAGGGTTGTTCCTTGTCAGGGGTCCTCCACTGGGAGCACTTAGCCCAGAGGACATCTTGCAACGTCCGGAGCAATCAGTGGTTGTCGAGACTGGGGTGTGTCCTCCTGACGTCAAGGTGCTAGGCACCAGATACTCCCCACCACGGACAGGCTGGCCCCACCGCAGAGCAGGGTCTGGCCCTGATGGTGACGGAGCCAGGTGAGACGCCGGCTTCAGGGTCACCCTGCTCTCCACAACAGCCCTCTCCCTGCAGGCTCCTCCTGACATGTGACGTCACCTCAGGTGCTCACCTGCTGGGTCCCAGGGGGTGTCTTTGGGGTAAACATCCTGGCCTTTGTGGATCAGAGACTTGGACCCTAAAGAAGACTGAGAGCTGATAAATTGGTGATGTTGAACTGTAGTCCTAGAGAAGACTCTGGAGAGTCTCTTGGACAGCAAGAAGATCAAACTCGTCAATCCTAAAGGAAATTAGTCCTGAGACTTTGGCCACCTGATGTAAAGAACTGACTCGTTGGAAAAGACCCTGATGCTGGGAAAGATTGAGGGCAGGAGGAGAAGGGGACAACAGAGGATGAGATGGTTGGATGGCATCACTGACTCAATGGACATGAGTTTGAGTAAACTCCGGGAGCTGGTGATGGGCAGGGAAGCCTGCCGTGCTGCAGTCCATGAGGTCGCCAAGAGTTGGACACAACTGAGCAACTGAACAACAACAAATGTAATTGTTAGTCCACTCTGATCCTGCATCTAGAACAGCACCGTCCAGAACAGGCGCTTGATAAATGTAAGATGTTTTAACAAATACATTGTTTTATGTGTCCCTCTTATACCAATAATATTGTGAAGAAATTGATCCGGTTGATAAGTTAACATGTCCAGGCCAGGCATAAGTCAGAAGTCCTAAGATTAAAATGTCAATATTCCAACCCCAAAGGCAGGAGTTTGAACCCTCATGTAAGGCATCATCTTTTTAATTAAAAAAAAGAATCCTAAAGGAGTATCATTAAAATGATAATAACGGATCTTAAAAAATGAGACTGAGTGAACTCTGCCAAGGATTTTATCAGCTGAGTACCAAGAGACTCAGGATTTCCTCTGCCTCCCACTTGGCCGATTTTGCAGGGACGGTTCACAAATTTACCCGTAAGCCACAGTCGTCCCCACACCGTGCTGAAATTAGGATTTAAGCATAAGACAGACCCTGCTGCCCTCAGGGAACGCATTGGAGAAACTAAGATAAACATTAGAAGTTTGTCGCTAAGGACAGTGTTTTCGTTTTGTTTCCCGTGGATTAAAAATATGGACACTACTTTAAACACTGCATGGGTAGGCTTCCACTAAGCTGAAATAGTGAACGCAACTATGTATTTGAGAAAGTTCTTCTTTATAAATGTATTGCCTGCTAAGGTTCAAGAAAATATATCCCAGCCTGTATTATCGTGCACAAAATGAGAAATTGCAAATGGGCATTCATGCATAAATGCCAATTTGTGTCTCTGCTTCTGCATGTAATGATGTTAAGAGAAAATTGTGTGGAAGCAATTAAGTCAGCATATTTTCAAAATATTTCCTCCAGACATTTATAAGGAGAATCTACATCTGTCTGAGAAAAGTCATTATACAATGCTAGCAATGAGCTCACTGATAAATGAAGTTCTTGGAAAAGTATTAAATTGTGTTAGTTTGCTTTAGACATGCAAACATTTTGTACAAGTCCCAAAACATGGAAAGTTTTGATGCTCAAGCACTGGCACAGAATACCACTGAAATAAGATATATTCATATTCTCTAAGTCAGGATACAGCACAAAACATATGACTCCTTATTTTGAAAAATACTCTCTATTTTTCTATGTATCTCCTCTTTAAGAAAAAATATATTTTGAGATGGCTCACAGTAAAACAAGCATGTACAAAGATAGCAAAACAAAAATTTTAATGTAGAGACAATGATAAAATTATTACCTTTTCCCTCTTCTCTCTAAATTTATTGTTAGTTCTTCAGAGGTGAGATAATATTTTTAATTTTAAAAATAACCTGCTGTTAACAAGGGGATCAGACTCCTACTAAACCTATGAAAATAACAATATTGCCATGAAATAGGAATATAGTTCATCCGCCACTGGGCTGTAAGAAGCCTGGACCCAAACAATAATGGACAAGTGACCCGCACGGCGCCCTTTCATGGGGTTCTCTCCTGTCGGTGGTTGAGTGTGGGCACTTTCAGGAAAGCATCAGAGTAAAGCCTAAATTATCTACAGATGACAGAAGATTTCAAATGACTGGGCTTCACTTATTACTGATACTATTCAAAAGTGTTAGAATATGAAGAGTTCATGACAAGAAGAACAAACGGACCGGGAATGTAGTTTTTCTTGTGGCTTGCAGCATAAGATAATAAAATCAGTCCCAAAGAGTTTCAGACAAAATATCCATCAACATAATGGTTTGCACTATATTAGAAACAATAGGTATCACATCTAATATAAAAATGAGTGAACATGATCTTTACAGAGAAAAACATCTTCAGACATAACATAATAATCCTGACACAATACCTAATGAATATGCTAAGAATACATCAGCAATATCAAGGAAAGATCTTCTGTAGTCTGGGGTAGGTCCCAGACACCTGAACACTGATCGCTGAGGTTAGTGATGCCAATCCCCAGCTGAAAACCACTGGCCAAGAAAATGCCTGCTCCATGTTGAAGAAGAAAGTTGTGGAAAAAAAACTAACATTGTAAACAGCAGTTGAAGCTGTGACTGATAGCACCACATTGTGGCTAATTTTCAGTCCAACTGGCCAGGATGCTGGCAAGTGGAAACATTTTGGACGTCAGAGCTCTGTTCCCTGGGTTCTCCTGCTATAGCAGGAGATTCTGAGACATTTGTGTTCAAAACCTTCTACCCACACAAATTTAACCTAAGGAGAGCTGAGCCTCCTTTCTGATTTGACAGTGATCCCCATGAGAATCGTCGGTAGGAACACACCAAATAAGCCTAATTATTTTCACAAGTCTGGAGAACAAGTCCCTTGTGATCTCCAGAGGCCCTCTGGGAAATCTTAAGATAGCTTTCAGTTTAGTTCAGTTCAGTTCAGTCGCTTAGTCATGTCCAACTCTGCGATCCCATGAACCGCAGCACGCCTGGCCTCCCTGTCCATCACCAACTTCCAGAGTCCACCCAAACCCATGTTCATTGAGTCGGTGATGCCATCCAACCATCTCATCCTCGGTCGTCCCCTTCTCCTCCTGTCCTCAATCTTTCCCAGCATCAGGGTCTTTTCTAAGGAGTCAGTTCTTCACATCAGGTGGCCAAAGTATTGGAGTTTCAGCTTCAACATCAGTCCTTCCAATGAACACTCAGGACTGATCTCCTTTAGGATGGACTGGTTGGATCTCCTTGCAGTCCAAGGGACTCTCAAGAGTCTTCTCCAACACCACAGTTCAAAAGCATCAATTCTTTGACACTCAGCTTTCTTTATAGTCCAATTCTCACATCCATACATGACTACTGGAAAAACCATAGCCTTGACTAGACGGACATTTTTGGCAAAGTAATGTCTCTGCTTTTAATATGCTGTCTAGGTTGATCATAACTTTCTTTCCAAGGAGTAAGCATCTTTTAATTTCATGGCTGCAGTCACCATCTGCAGTGATTTTGGACAGCTTTAGTTGCCAACATTAGTATTTACAATTTTATTTGGGAAAAGCAAAGTATCAAAAACTGTCAGAGTTTGATACTGGGTTTCAGCACCAAAAATAGGCTCGTGGTTTACTAGGAAGCAATACTTGGTGACATATTTAGCCAAAGTGGCCACAAAAAGTTTTAAAGAAATTACAGCGGTAACATGAATGTGAAAATCCTTAACTCTTTCTTAAGTGAGTAACCCGTATTTTCTTACATAATAAATGACACAATACAGTTAGTATAAGCCACGGAAGATTATTCCAGTCAGACACAGATTTTAATATCTAGGTGGTTTACAGAGGAGGTAAAAAATAACCTTGCACAACCTCATGTTAAGAGCAAAGTAATAATCCTATTATTGTCATTTTAACAGATAGAAAACCAAGTTCTAGTTTTACATCAATATAATATTTCATATTAGATTTTTAATTGTGTATTTGCCAATAAATCCTACAGTTAAACTTGTCAAGCCTTAGCCAGCTTTGAGTACAACAAATAAAATTCCCTTCTAATGAAACGTCCTGAAGTTTCCATATAACAATACATCCTTTAAAGTAAAATTTTTCAAAATGACAAAATGAGCACATTTACAAACAGGTCCAAATATATATGTTTACAGCTTCTCTGAGAATAAAAAACTAAGAATTAAAAGTACATAGACTTAAATTCTGGTTAATAATCAACATGTCAGTGTTCTGTTTTACTTAGAAGTGATCTGTGCATCTAAAGAATATGTTAATTAATAATTAAATACCAGTTCATTTTTAAGTTACAAAAAACTTTTTTAAAAATCAGGATATTCTCTTCAAGTTACCATAATGACTATTGAAATAAAGTTTATCAGAATAATGAATCAACTTTGGCTAAGTGTAGTTTTGCATTTTCCACAAACATTTATTAGAAGCAAAGCTGGGTTATTTAGCAAGTCCTAAACAGGTATAGGAAGAACCTATCGAAGTAGAATCAAAATGTACACTTACATTGTACCTGACACCGATAACCCAGAGAGCACACAATTTGTTTTTATTAAAACAGTTGTAAACTAGCCTTATTTGCCAAAGACCTGTTAACTTGAATTATTAAAACTTGCTCAAGATATTTTTAAAAGAATAACTTTTTTCACATTGAAAGCCTTATATTTTCAGTTTCTTTAATTCCTAGGATTTTTAAAAGATTAATTCATATAAGCACTTCAGTTGAGTTCAGTTCAGTCGCTCAGTCATGTCTGACTCTTTGCGACCCCATGAATTGCAGCACGCCAGGCCTGCCTGTCCATCACCAACTCCCAGAGTTCACTCAGACTCACGTCCATTGAGTCAGTGATGCCATCCATTCATCTCATCCTCTGTCGTCCCCTTCTCCTCCTACCCTCAATCCCTCCCAGCATCAGAGTCTTTTCCAATGAGTCAACTCTTCGCAGGAGGTGGCCAAAGTACTGGAGTTTCACCTTTAGCATCATTCCTTCCAAAGAAATCCCAGGGCTGATCTCCTTCAGAATGGACTGGTTGGATCTCCTTGCAGTCCAAGGGACTCTCAAGAGTCTTCTCCAACACCACAGTTCAAAAGCAGCAATTCTTCAGCACTCAGCCTTCTTCACAGTCCAACTCTCACATCCATACATGACCACTGGAAAAACCATAGCCTTGACTAGATGGACCTTAGTTGGCAAAGTAATGTCCCTGCTTTTGAATATGCTATCTAGGTTAGTCATAACTTTCCTTCTAAGGAGTAAGCGTCTTTTAATTTCATGGCTGCAGTCACCATCTACAGTGCTTTTGGAGCCCCAAAAAATAAAGTCTGACACTGTTTCCACTGTTTCCCCATCTATTTCCCATGAAGTGATGGGACCAGATGCCATGATCTTCGTTTTCTGAATGTTGACCTTTAGGCCAACTTTTTCACTCTCCTCTTTCACTTTCATCAAGAAGCTTTTTAGTTCCTCTTCACTTTCTGCCATAAGGGTGGTGTTATCTGCATATCTGAGGTTATTGATATTTCTCCCGGCAATCTTGATTCCAGCTTGTGTTTCTTCTAGTCCAGCGTTCCTCATGATGTACTCTGCCTAGAAGTTAAATATGCAGGGTGACAATATACAGCCTTGACGTACTCTTTTTCCTATTTGGAACCAGTCTGTTGTTCCATGTCCAATTCTAACTGTTGCTTCCTGACCTGCATACAGATTTCTCAAGAGGCAGGTCAGGTGGTCTGGTATTCCCATCTCTTTCAGAATTTTCCACAGTTTATTGTGATTCACACAGTCAAAGGCTTTGGCATAGTCAATAAAGCAGAAATAGATGTTTTTCTGGAACTCTCTTGCTTTTTCCATGATCCAGCAGATGTTGGCAATTTGATCTCTGGTTTCTCTGCCTTTTCTAAAACCAGCTTGAACATCAGGGAGTTCATGGTTCAGGTATTGCTGAAGCCTGGCTTGGAGAATTTTGAGCATTACTTTACTAGCATGTGAGATGAGTGCAATTGTGCGGTAGTTGGAGCATTCTTTGGCATTGCCTTTCTTTGGCATTGAAATGAAAACTGACCTTTTCCAGTCCCGTGGCCACTGCTGAGTTTTCCCAATTTGCTGGCATACTGAGTGCAGCACTTGTATGCAATTCAATCAGGATAGAGTTTAATTAAGAGACTTTATACTCTTTGGTAAAATTTTCTTTACTGGTGGCTCAGATGGTAAAAAATCTTCCTGCAATCCAGAGACCTGAGTTTGATCCCTGGGTTGGGAAGATCCCCTGGAGAAGGGAAAGGTAACCCACTCCAGTATTCTTGCCTGGAGAATCCCATGGACAGAGGAGCCTGGTGGTTTACAGTCCACGAGGTCACAGAGTCAGACACAAGCGAGCAACTAAAACTTTTCAGAGAGTAGGGAAATACCAATTTACACACAATGAAAAATAAAAGCTTTCCTGAATTAGACATACGGATCTATAGACACAGAGGGAAAGCTGACAGCTTTAACCCTAAAACTGCAGCCACGGATCAAGCAAAAACACAGAACACACAAAATTGATCACTTACTGTTGGGCATGAAATTCTTAACTGATCTGGGCACAAAATAGACCAAGAGATCACCAAACAGGCAGATCACAAAACCAAAAGTATTCAGCAACCACAATCAAGCAAGTATTCAAACGTCCAAGCTCAAATCGATGTCAGGCTCTGGACGGAGCAGGGTCCCGAGCGCAGGACCAGGAGTAACACTCACCATCACCAGGCGTCCCAGCAGGAACGGAGCACAGAGGACCCGAGAGCCTTGGTATCGGAAGGAGAAAATGCAGATGCAAGACAAGGTCGGACCCATTCAAGTCAAGGCTCTAACTGATTGAGGAGATGGTTTTACGCAAGCTGCTCTGATAGAGAGGTGCACTAATGAGCAAAATTCTAGCAGGAGGAGGGAAACCCTGAGTTTCTAGAAAGAAGAGAATCTTGGGGGAGGATGAGGAGGCTGGTCTGGACTCAGGATGTGTGGTCTCGGCCATTTCTCAGAATGCACCACGTGGGAAAACGGGCTCAGGCGAAGCTCAACATCCTCAGCGGGGAGAAAGCAACTCCATCAGGGCACGTGGGCAAAAAACCAACCAGTCAATCAAGGAAAGAAATGGAAGATTTCATTCTGGCCAAGTTGAGGCTTACAACCTGGGGCCAGCAGCATCTCAGAAGCTCTGAGAACCATTCAGCCCATGAGAAGTCAAGGCACAGTTAAATTTTTTGGGACAGACGCTGTATGGAAAGTGATGCGTTACTGATAGTTTACACCATACAAATCTAAGTGTCTCCCTGGTGGATCAGCGTCACCCCTCACAAGATCAAGAAGGCTCATTCTCCTTAAGGAGGTGTCTTGCTGATGCTAAGAGAATGCTGTTCTCATGGTTGAGCAGGTATTTCTGCTGACGAGGGGGTCAGGTCCACGCACAAGGCAGGTACACAACACACAGCACGGGGGAGAGAGGAGGCAGGAGGCCAGAGAAGAGATCTATGTTTAAACTTTGCTTGTTCCGCCATAAAATATGAATTTTCTTTCACAACTGGTACAGCAACCAAATCTGTACCCGCTAACAGTAGTCCAGGGAAGTGAAGGCTGACATGGAGGTGAACGGGTCTTTTCTGATTTTGTTACTGAACTCAAGTTTACGTGCCCAACACACAGAGAGGCCAAACCGAAATGTCAGTGTTGGGAGCAGAGGGAGGTCTGTTGCAGGGCCAAGCAAGGGGAGTGGCGGCGTGTGCTCCCGCACTTGGGAGCTCCCTGGTGGTTTTGTCTGCGGAGAAGCTTCTATAGGCAAAATTGCAGGGCGGGGGTGGCAGGCTGCAGGGTGTGACTTTGTTCTGATTGGCTGGTGGGATAACAGAGCACGGTTCAGGCATCCTGTGCTCAGCCTGAAGCTATCTTCCCCCACCTGGGCGGGGGCCTTAGTTCCTGCAGGAGAATCCAGAGATACTGTCTCAATATTCCTTCAAGAGGAACCAGGATCCTGCCCCACGGTTGCACTGCTGCTGCTGCTGCTGCTGCTAAGTCGCTTCAGTCGTGTCTGACTCTGTGCCACCCCATAGAAGGCAGCCCCCGTCCCTGGGATTCTCCAGGCAAGAACACTGGAGGGGGTTGCCATTTCCTTCTCCAACGCGTGAAAGTGAAAAGGGAAAGTGCAGTTGCCCAGTCGTGTCCAACTCTTCGCGACCCCGTGGACTGCAGCCCACCAGGCTCCTCCGTCCATGGGATTCTCCAGGCAAGATGGCTGCATTACTGCTTCTTGATTGCTTCTCCTTTCTTTCTTCGTTCTCTCCCCTTTCTGTTAAGAAACTGTTTTCATCTGCCTTTTGGAACTGAGGGAAGGTCTCTGGAGGCTGAATGAAGCTCATTTCCTCCCAATAAGCAACGGGGGACACAGAAAACATTTGTACCCTGGTACCCCACAAGTTTCAAGACCAGGTTTGCTTCCAAGATGGGAATAAAATCCCCTATAATTATCAATTTTACATAATAATTGGTAAATAAGTTTTTCCTTCCGCCCTTCAAAGTCTAGGAAGTGGGATCTATATTGTCTCTGCGTGTGTGCTAAGTCACTTCAGTCGTGTCGAACCCTGCAACCCCACGGACTGTAGTCTGCCAGGCTCCTCTGCCCATGGGATTCTCCAGCCAAGAATACTGGAGTCGGATGCCATGCCCTCCTCCAGGGGATCTTCCCCACCCAGGGATCAAAACTGTGTCTCATGTCTCCTACACTGACAGAAGGGTCCTTTCCCATTGGCACCACCTGGGAAGCCACATACCATTTCTATGTATCTTGAATATTTATTTGCAAAGAAATTAAAACTTTCAGCCAATAATCACCATTTATAAATAAGATTCAAATTTTTGTCTAGTCTCATGCAAATAAAACTGGCCTTGTGTCATGATTTTCACCATTTTCTCAAGCTTATACTGTTCATATTCTTCCATTTTTAATCATTTATTCTGGCCAAAGTGCGGAGGAACAGCCAACAATTCACACAACACGTTATCTGAATGCGTTCCTTTCTGTCGTGTTTGGATGGGGCTTGCTTTCTATCATCAGTATTATTTCTGAGCAAGGAACATGTTAAAAATGCACCCAAAAACCCGTAATATGATTCATAATCCTGCGGGTTTCTTACTTTATAAGGAGTCATAGGATTAAAGAAAGTCATTTCGTAACATTTAAATTTGCATTTTAAAAAGGTTTGCCTGAAAAGAGGAAGCATTTTCTCACACAACAACAATTACACAACAAAAAGAGAAAGTGGTAATCACAATGCCTTGCGTTTAAACACCGCTTTCTTCAGAATTGCAAAGTCACAGGGATTTCGAGCTGAGAAGGACCTTGCAGAGAGAAAAATCAAGTTCCACCTACCACTTATATGATAGGAAATTGAGGGCTAGAAAAAATTAAGTGACTTTTACTGGTTGACTTTGCCAGATAATGGTGGGGACCGCCTAAGATAAATGAACTTCTACAAGTCTTTTCTCGAGGAGTCGTATAATTAAGCTGTGAATATTATCACCTTAATTCTGAGTGACAAAGGAAATAAGTTAGAAATAATGACTATAATGCATCCAAGTTACAGAGTAGCAAAAGGAGAACTCGGAATTCTTGCCTCTTTTCTAATCGCTGGGACTGATCCCCGCTTGCAGTACTGACTTGCACTGATGAGTTTTGTTCAAATTTACCTTTTGATTTTCTACGCCCTTACTCTCCGTGTCATCCTTCCCTTGAGGATGCACAGATGTGAGGACAGTGTGTGTATCTTTATTAATCACGATTTGGGAGACAGTATGAGAATATGGAATCAAAGACTGTCTATACGTGTCTCTGTGGAGCCCTACACCAAGGTCACAGGTGTGGAGCCCTACACCAAGGTCACAGGACAAAAGTCTCTGGAACTGACCAAGCCCCATAGCAACTGTTCCCATGAGCCTCCTGATTTAAACAGGCAAGTTCCCTGGCCCCATATTAGGTAAAATACCCACCCTATGTATGGCATCCTAACCAATCACCTAATGCTCCCCTTCCAGTAGGAATTTTCTCATCTTGAGGCTATAAAAATTGGCTACTAGCCCTTTAACGGAGTGGGCTCTCCCTTGAGCTTGCCCAATATTCTAACAGTATCTCCCACTCTAATAAACTTCATTCTCTCATTCTGCCTCATGTCTGGATACTTTTTTCCAACCCACGCACAAACCACGACAGTCTCAACGTTATAGTGATGCTTCCTTTAAAATTCAGGAATCCGCCTTGGAGGACATTAGTAAACCCATCTATCAGCAAAGGCTTAAATAGGGATCAAATATGCAGAAACATCTGCAACCAGTTTTCATGTTCGAATCCCTTGCCGCCTTGTTTATTTTGAGAGCCTGGGTAACAGACAATAACTATGGGATATGTGTTTCCCAAGTAGCTATAACTTTTTAGAATCAGAAGGAAGATCACTGGGGAGATTATTCTGAAGGAACCAAGCTGGATAGAGGCTTCCCTGGTGGCTCAGATGGTAAAGAATCTGCCTGCAATGCAGGAGAACCGAGTTCAAACCTTGGGTTGGAAAGATCCCTGGAGAAGGGAATGGCAACCTGCTCCAGTATTCTTGCCTGGAGAATTCCGTGCACAGTGGAGCCTGGTAGGCTACAGCCCATGGGTTCGCAAAAGAGCTGGACACGACTGAGTGACTAAGCACACACAGCTGGATATGGGCTTCCCAGTGGTGCAGCGGTAAAGAGCCCACCTGCCAGTGCCGGAGACATGAGACACAGTTTTGATCCATGAGTCAGGGAAAATTCCCTGGAGAAGGAAACAACAGTGTACTCCAGTGTTTTTGCCTAGAAAATTCCATGGACAGAGGAGTCTGGCGGGCAACAGTCCATGGGGTCACAAAAGAGTTGGACATGACTGAGCAGGCACCCACAAACAAAGCTGAATATGCCTGGGCATTCAGAAAGCAGACTTCCAAAAAAGAATGGAAAGGTCCCAGGTTCCAGTCTCACAGAGGTCCTGCTGAGTCTCAAATGTCCTGAGACTTAGAAACTAGCACAACTTGAAAAACAGGTAAAAGTCATAAAATATTTCTGGTTTGAAGAGCATATTAATTTTAAAAAAATTACGTCAGCTTCCTCCTCCAGGAAAGCGTGAGCTGCTCATTCGTGTCCAACTCTTTGTGACCCCTTGGACTGTAGCCCTCCAGGCTCCTCTGTCCATGGGATTTCCCAGGCAAGAGTACAGGAGTGGGTTGCCATGCCCTCCTCCAGGGGATCTTCCCTACCTAGGGATCGAACTAAACACCAGAGAAAATGGTGTCCCCTCACAACCACGAAGGCAGAGGCTGATAGGGGGCCAAGATGTCCCTCATGCAGCCTGGGACGAATGTCCACCACCCTGGCTGGGAAGCTGTCAAGGAACTCACGTGGGAGCCGAGAGGTTCATACCCTTCTTTGAAAAACATCTCCTGCCTAGATGACAGACTTAAACGCAAAGTTATAAAACTTTTAGGAAAAAATAAAGTCTTTGGCATCTAGGGTTAAGCAAAGAGTTCAGAGGCTGACACAAGGCGCAGCATCAATAGAAGGAAAATGCGATAAACTGGCAATTTCACCAAAGTTTAAAACTTCTGCAAAAGACCTCATGCAGAGGGTGAGAAGACAACCGGCTAGGCACGTGGCTGTCCTGGCAAACCAAGCATCCAATTGAGGACCAGCATCCAGCATCCTCCAGAGCTGGGGTGGCTCTAAGATCAGGAGGATGTTTCTAAACAACAGGATGGAGCTGATACCTACACAAGCCTCATCTTTCATAACCGTTACCTTGGGAAATTATACAAACCTTGAGAAGTTACGTGCTTGGAGCAGGGCTCAAAACATTTTGAAGCTCCTCTTTGGGAATTACCTTCAAAAACAGCTAACCATAAAGTCATGTCATTTCTCACGGAGAACATCAGCAATGCATCAACCTTACCTGTCCCGCAGGATTTCCCTAGTGGTCCAGTGGTTAAGCACTTGCTTTGCAGTGCCAGGGACTCAGGCTTGATCCCTGGCCAGGAACTAAGATCCCACATGCTGCAAGGCACCCCAGCCTGCATGCCACAGCTGGAGAGAAGCCAGAGAACAGCAGCCAAAGATGCTGCCTGCTGCAGACCCCACAGTCTGCGGCTGAGAGTTGATGCAGCCAAATAAATAGATGCATGTTAAAAATTTTTACCTGTATCTCAAAAGACACTGCCAAGAACAGCCAGAGATTAGATATCACAGCAAATATATTGAAAAAGAGTAAAACCCTCCACAAAATAAAAAGAGCCATTTTTTTTCCAACTCATACCACACATAGCTAATTTCCCTAAGGTAGAATTTCTAAAAAAGCATTAAGAAAGAGGCCAATAAATTCATATGAAAAGAGCGTGGTTAGAGAACACAAACAGATAATACATGTCAAAGGAATTACTAGTGTGAAAAGAAGCTCAACTCACAGGTAATGAAAGGTGCCCTGAGAACTCGCTTTCTCCTCTCAGCTCTGCACGTCAGAAGCTTGGTGACACAGGCGGGTGGATTCCGACATAGCACCTTGGCAAGATATATCAATATAATGTAGGTACTGATGGTTTGTGGGTTTCCCTTGTGGCTCAGCAGTAAAGAACCCACCTGCAGTGCAGGAGACGCAGGATTGATCCCTGAGTAGGGAAGATTCCCCTGGAGGAGGGCATGGCAGCCCACTCCAGTATTCCAGCCTGGAAAATCCCAGAAACAGAGGAGCCTGGCTCACTACAGTCCATGGGGTTGCAAAGAGGCAGACACAACTGAAGTGACTGAGCACACATACACACACGCACACACCGTCGATCAGCAAACCGGCCCGGGACACAGAGATCAGGGAGACCCAGGGAGAGGCAGCTGACCCAGGCCGTGGCAGCAGGTGTAAACAGCAAGCAGCTTACAAGGCTGGTCTCTACGCCCGCCCCGTGGAGTCTCCAAGTTCATCCAGAGGCCTCAGTGGGTCCAGGCCTGGACTCAGTGACCAGGCCTGTGAGTGATCTCTATCCCACATCACTCTCCAAGGCTGCCTCCCTGAACGTGGTCCTCCGGGTGGGCCCTGAGGCCAAAACCCACTTCCAGGGGACAGGGGAGGGCTGAGGAGGCTGAGGAGCCTGGGATCGCCTGCGGCGGCTGGCGGGGCGGTCTGCAGTCAGAGCCTCTCCGTGACGTGAAGACCTCTTCCACACACGCCCCTAACCCGACAGCCACCCCACAGAGCCATTTCAACGTGCGCCAGGGATCCGGGGGTGAGGTATTCTGGCACCACTTGTTTCTGTGAAACAAGAAACCTGTTTCTTGAGAAAATCCAACTTTTCATGATTTTTCTGTCTGTATTACAGATTTAGTACTTTGGGCAACACATTCTCACAAATCACTTTCCAAATATAAAACTACTAAAATTTAACTCAAATATGTTGTATTATTTCATTCAAAAAACATTAACTGAGTGCTTGCAAAATGCTACATGAAATTAATGTTCTTTATCTACTCTCCCAAAAATGACAGTGTAGAAAGAGAAATATCAATCAATAAATAAGACTAACAAAAAATTCCAAATAATAGTGCAACCTTATACTGGTCCTAGTAATTAAATATTTTCCCACTCTTCATTTTTTTATTTCCCGACTTCACTTGCAGTGGTTCTCCTGGCATTTTCTGACTACTTAAGGATTGCCAGGTGCAGAAAGCCACTCAAATCAGCTCAAGTAAAACTGGATTTTCTGAGCAAACATAAAATAATCACCTAGAAACAAAGTCTGTAATACAGCTGGACACTTGGGAGGTGGACATTTCTTTAAAACAAATCTATCTTTTCTTTCACTCTGCATCAGGCAGCCTGGGATGACCAAGATGTCCAGAAGGGTTATTCCAGAAATTGATATTTGTGTCAATTATTCATATAAATATTTAAAAGGTATTACATATTTTCCTATAAATATGAACTCATACTTCCTCACTTGTAACTTTTCAGTAGCTAGTGGTTATCCTCTGAGTGTGAACCTCAGAGTCCTAAATTTTAATGACCTTCCCTCTCTTCACCTACCCATCTTTATTCCATGACACCCTGCCCCTTAATTCCTAGACATTTCTCATTCTGTGGTTATTCTTTGAACTGGTATCACTTTAACATCATATAAATTATACTTAAATACTCTTTTTTCACATTTTTAAAAACATTTTCAGTCACGTCTGTGTGACTGTGACAGGAAGATCGGGAGAACGAGGCACCAGAAGCTTGCCTCCTGCCGCCACACGCACCATCTTCCTCCATCTTCGTGAAATCGGATCAGGGAAGATCTCACACCCAGTCACCCGAAATGAAAGTGGTTGATAAAGTTTCCATTTCATTTACCTCTCCCAGCGGTATTTGCATTTGATCATGAATCAGAGCTTTAAAATAAAGTTATAACGTTAGACTGTTAGCATCGCCATCATCAGCCAGGAGAAAAGTGATATTATTGGGAAGGCAGGAGAGTACCCTTCGGCGCCTCCTAGTTCAAACCATATTCTGCTTTCATAAAAGGCTGACCTTGGCTGCACTCTGATTGTCAAGAAAGTATATATCACACAGATGAATAAACTGAACTTCTCATAAGGCTGGCTATTATTGCATCTGCCAAGACAGGACTTCAGAACTACTCATCAACACACATTTCAAATGAATTTCCACAGTAGGCCAGCAATGATTCAATAATTTTTGTGGAACAATGTTTGAAATTTTGCTCTTATCTATATTTTTTATAATAGTCAACAGAGAAAAGAATAATGCATGCCTCTGAGAAAAGAATAATCTGGCATTTTAAAGAAGTTCCGGGGTGCACATTAGAGCAAAAAACCACCCTGCTCTAGTGTGTCAGGCACACACAGCTCTGAGGCATTCTCAAGTACTTTATCATCCAGCTTTTCCAAATGCTATTTTTTAAAAGCATCCAGATGTCTATCCTAAAGGCAATTATTTCCTTAAAGTTCATAGAGCATCAGAGACAAAGGAAAAATACATTTTAACGTTTGCATAATTGTCCCCCGGCAGTAGAAGTTAAACATTAAATTCCACTACAACTCTAAAAGCAGTAGGGAAAAAGGGACCATGGGTAACTTTAGTCAAAGACTTCAGAAAATCTGCCACTCAAGAAAGCCTAGACAAATTCTCACATTTTCTTCTGAGACCTAGTCAATGCCTCCCTAGGGATCATGGATTGCTCCTTACCTAGGCTAGAGTGTTCAGGTTTTCCATCAAATCTTAACCTAGGTGTTGCTATAAAGATATTATGTAAACATGATTAATGGGTTTCCCATGTGGTGCTGTGGTAAAGAACCTGCCTGCCAATGCGGGTCGATGTAAGAGACTGAGGCACAATCCCTGGGTTGGGAAGCTCAGCTGGAGGAGGACATGGCAACCCACTCCAGATCAGGAGTGGGTCTCCAGCATCAGGGTCTTCTTGCCTGGAAAATCCCGTGGACAGAAGTCTGGTGGGCTACAATCCAAAGGGTCACAGAGAGTTGGACATGACTGAAGCCACTTAGCAGGCATGCAGACATGATTAATATCTTCAATCAGTTGACTTTAAGGAGATTACCCTTGTTGATATGGGTGGACCTCATCCAGTCATTTAGGAGCCTTCAGATCAAAAACTGAGGTTTATTGGAGAAAAATGAATTTTGTCTCCAGACCATCAGCTTTTGTCTGCTGGCCTGGAGACTTACCAGTGCCCACAGTCTTGTAACCCAGTCCTTGAAAGAAATCTCTTTATAGGTGACAGATGGATCCATCCATTGATAAATATCTCCATCTCTTACTGATTAGGTTTCTCTGGAGAACCCTGACTAATACACTTTTTCATGCTTTTTTTAGTATTGTCCGACTTGTTGAGACCCCATGGACTGCAGCACGGCAGGCTTCCCTGTTCTTCACCATCTCCCGGAGTTTGCTCAAACTCCTGTCCATTGAGTCGGTGATGCCATCCAACCATCTCATCCTCTGTCGTCCCCTTCTCTTTCTGCCTTCAATCTTTCCCAGCATCAGGGTCTTTTTCAACGAGTTAGCTCTTCGCATCAGGTGGACAAAGTATTGCAGCTTCAGCTTCAACATCAGTCCTTCCAATGAGTATTCAGGATTGATTTCCATTAAGAGTGACTGGTTTGATCTCCTTCCAATCCAAGGGACTCTCAAGAGTCTTCTCCAGCACCGCAGTTCAAAAGCATCCATTCTTCAGCACTCAGTCTTCTTTATGGTCCAGCTCTCACACCCATACATGACCACTAGAAAGCATAGCTTTGACTATGCAGACATTTGCCAATAAAGTACTGTCTCTGCATTTTAATATGCTGTCTAGGTGGGTCATGGATTTTCTTCTAAGGAGCAAGGGTCTTTTAATTTTATGGCTGCAGTCACCATCTACAGTGATTTTGGAGCCAAAGAAAATAAAGTTTGTCCATGTTTTCATTGTTTCCCCATCTATTTCCCATGAAGTGATGGGACCGGATGCCATGATCTTCGTTTTCTGAATGTTGAGCTTTAAGCCAACTTTTTCACTCTCCTCTTTCACTTTCATCAAGAGGCTGTTTTGTTCCTCTTCACTTTCTGCCATAAGGGTGGTGTCATCAGCATATCTGAGGTTATTGTTATTTCTCCCGGCAATCTTGATTCCAGCTTGTGTTTCATCCAGCCTGGTATTTCTCATGATGTACTCTGCATATAAGTTAAATAAGCAGGGTGACAGTATACAGCCTTGACGTACTCCTTTCCCAATTTGGAACCAGTCTGTTGCTCCATGTCCAGTTCTAATTGTTGCTTCTTGACCTTGAAGTGAAAATATCTCCTGCCATATCAATAAACAAGAAATGTCACAGCCATCAGCTATTTCTGTCCTCCAAACGTGACTGTGGGCTCCCCAAAATGGGATCCAGAGGATGCCGCTAACCCCCACAGTGATTGCTGAGGAGCTGGGGGAGTGCAGACCACTACCTCTGACAGTCCTCAAGCTGAGCAAGGAGACGGGATTGGTCCCAGATAGCTGAGGTGCATTTGAAAGGAGCGAATTCAGTGAGCCCAGAGGCTTGCATCTTCCCATGCACAGAATGCTAAACTCCTTAATTTGGTATCCAATCTTTGATGTTCAGACTGCCTGCTCCTTTTGTTGCAAACTTGCATATAGCCTGACTCCCTCTCCTGCCTTCTTGGAGCAGTTTTCTCAGGGCTACTGAGACACTGACTCCTGGGCTCAGAGTCCTAAACATTCCCACCAAATAAAGTAACTCTCTACTTTCAGGTTGTAACTATACTTTTTAGCAGACACCAACTAGCGTCAAGAACTTTAAGAGGTGGCAGAGTTGAAAGCCAGAAGGAACCCTCATTCAGTAAATTCTCCTGGATTCCACTTATCTTGCACAACTGAGCCAGAAGCTCCAAATACAACATCTTTTTCCCATAACTGGTGGGGTGGCGCGTGTTTTATAAAACACGCCCAGAAGCAGCGGTTTTCCCTGGAGGCTGATGGGGTATCTGACGTGTCTCGTAAGCCCTAGTCCCTAGTCACTTGGTCTCTGAAGACTGAGGTCGTAGGAACACTAGACTCTGGGTCCAAGGAGACACAGAAACGTGCAGAGGAGGACCGGCAGGAGGGGTTGGGGCCTCGTTTTTCATCTGGGCTTTACCTGCCGGGACTCCAGAGCTGTCAGGGGCAGGTGCCCGGGAGTGATGGGGCCGAACTCCCTCCTGATCGCAGAGAGGCAGCTCTGAGCGGTGGGTGAGGTGAGATCTTAATTCCCTGCCCAGGAATGGAACCTGGGAAGCCTGGGTGAAAGCCAAGATTCTGACCTCCAGACCTGCAAGGGCTAGAGGCTAGCTTGCCCCCAGTGACAAATGCAAGTTTCATGGAGGCAAAAGCTGTAAATGCAGGTACAGTTTATTATTAGAGACCCAGCCTAGCAACAAGCAGAAGCGCACACAGTTTGTTTAGACGAGACAGTGCCAAGGCAGAGAGGACACTGGAGAGGAAGGGCACAGCTGTGTTTCTCCCCCCTGGGGAGGAGCACACCTCCCCAGTGCCGAGGAGCACGGAGAGGAGGCGGTTAGGCCACTTATATTCATCAGTTCTTCCAGGTCTTTGTTGACCTTTTGCCAATTATTTGGTTTCTTTTTCCACACCTGATCTAACCTGGAACCCTCCGCAACATGTGTGCACACCTTTTTTCAAACATGGGTTCCGGCCCAGAGGCCTGTGGGATCACGGATGGAGTGGTGTCCCCTCCATTTTGACCCCTAAGGAGCCTTCCTGTGCATGTGAAACGTCTCTGCTGCCCCAATGATGGGAGATACAGGACCTCCTGATCCTTTTCTCAAAGCTTAGCCTCTCTCTGTTCCTACCATGTTGTTGTTCAGTCGTTCAGTCGTGTCTCACTCTAACCCCGTGAGCTGAAGCACGCCAGGCTTCCCTGTCCTTCACCATCTCCGGGAGCTTGCTCAAACTCATGTCCATTGATTCGGTGATGCCATCCAACAGTCTCATCCTCTGTCATCCCTTTCTCCTCCTGCCCTCAATCTCTTCCATCATCCGACCACTGTTCCCTTCAAAGTGTCCTCAGGAGACCTTTTCCATGAGCAGACAGGAGGCTGATTGTAAATAGCTATCCTCGAGCCCACCTAGACCATTTCAGGAAATGCAAACAGGAGGCTAGCCGTAACTGTCCAGCCCGTCTTTTCTTGCCCCGGGAGACGTGAGCAGGAGGCCAGCTGCGAGCGCCTGGCCCGCGTCTGTCTCTGGCCTCACTCCTGCCTGCGCCTCACTGCACATTCCTGGTCCAGTGCTCTGTTTTAAAAAAGTGAAAGTCTCTCAGTCGTGTCTGACTCTCTGTGACCCCATGGACTATACAGTCCATGGAATTCTCCAGGACGGGATTGCCTTTCCCTTCTCCAGGGGATCTTCCCAACCCAGGGATCGAACCCAGGACTCCCGCATTGCAGGCAGATTCCTTACCAGCTGAGCCACAGGGAAGCCCTTCTTAAAAAGGACTGGCAAATTTTATAGGCTTTGGGTCCCATCGACCTTAGGGACACCCTTGTGCCCATAAGCACCAAAGAATGTTAAAGGGTAGATGTTAATTTTAGAAGCTTACTGTCTTTGGTTGGTGGTGATTTAGCTGATCAGTCGTGTCTGACTCTGTAACCCTGTGAACTGTAGCCCACCAGGTTCCTCTGTCTATGGGATTTTCCAGGGAGCAATACTGGAATGGGTTGTCATTTCTTCCTCCAAAGGATCTTCCCAACCCAGAGATCGAAACTGCATCTCCTGATTTACAGGCAGTCTCCTGAATTACAAGCAGATCCTTTAACAACTGAGTCAGCAGGGAAGCCAAGAAACACTTTCAAATGTGAACATAGATAACAAGGGGTCCTTCTTTCTGGACGATTCCAACCAGTGTTCAAGTATACTGTCCATTCTTTCATCCTAAAACACGACCCTTTCTTTCTTCCCCTTTACACAAACTCCCAGAGGGAGTGCCAGCCCCCACTGCGGCCAGGCTGTCAGCGCTGGCTTTGGGGAAGGTGCAGCGACCCTCTCCCTGCCCTAAAGGCCTATCCCCCAGGCAGCTCTCCACCACCCTTCTGCAGAGTCCCCTCCCAGACATCCTTCCCACCCCTGGCCGGGCCCTGCTCAGCCTGGTCTTCGTCCTGATGGGGTGAGTCCTCAAATCCTTTGTTCTCCAGCTGATTCCCTCCCCAAGCGACCTCAGTCAGCCATTCTCCAGATTCACGAGGCACCCATAGAAGAGACAACCCCCACCCCACAAACCGTATTTCCCACCCTGACCACTGCCTCAAACACAAGCACCCACATCTGCTTGGACACCTAAGAAGCAGGACTGAAAGACAGTGTCTGACCTCCCCCTCGTCGGGGCGACATCACCCTTTCCGCTGCTCGGACCAGTCATCCTGGCCCTCCATGTGCCCCCCGACGCACAGTGAGGCCAGACAAACCGAAGCATCAGAGTCTGGAGTGGAGAGAGGGTTACTGCAGGGTCACGCAAGGAGATGGGTGGCTCAAGCCCTAAAGAGCCTCCAGCTCCCCAAAGGGTTTCAGCAACGCATTTTTAAAAGCCAGTAACGTGTGGGGTGGGGGGCGGGAGGTGTGGTCTCAGGGTTTGTGATCAGATAGGCACAAACCTCTACTTGGCTGATGGTGAGGGAGCAGGGTGTGGTCACAAGGATTGAGCTCAGTCCTCAGGCTCCAGGAGGCCTGGGGCTGTGTGCTCACTGTCATTGAGCAGTTACGATCTCCTTTGGTGGGGGGTTTTCATGTCTGGGAAACCACTCAGGAGATGTGCCTCAGATATTATTATCATCCCTCGGAGAGGAGCTGAACAGAGGCCGTAGGGGAGGGTCTGACCCCGGAAGGCCCACCAGGTCCTGCTCCTCCCTTGCCCTCACCCCACCGCCTTTCATCCTGTCCCTGCTCTGCCTGAAGGAACACCCCGCACCCAGCATCTCTCAGCACCGGCTGGTCTCCACCCTGGACCACCGCACCGGTTTCTAACTGGCTTCCTGCTTCTGCTTCTCCCCACTCCAGTCTCCCTCCGAACGTCATCTCCCAGAGTGGCCACAGTGGATGGTAAGGCCCTCTGTGTGCCCCCCCGCCGCCCCCCGCCTGACTCAACCTCTAACCTGTTTCCTAACATGCTCCCCCTGTTCTCGTCCCTCCAGCCCAGTGGCTCCCACGGTTCTCTGAACACACAGGCATCCGGCCACCCCAGGGCCTTTGCACTTGCCACTGAGTGTCCTGGAAGGCACGCCCCCTCCCTCGAGACAGGCTCAGCAGCTCCCTTGCTTCCAGGTTGAACTGCACGCCTTCCCCTCCAACGCTTGCTGCCCTGGTCCCCGCCTCCTCGCCCTGTCACCCCTTGCCTGTCTGTACTTCCTGTCTCCTTCTGTGCCTGCTCCCACTGGCTGTTATTAACTGAGACAGAGGCAAGGCCTTATCTCCAGGCAGACCTCGCTCCTGCAGTGTTTCTGTCTGGCTCCCCACTCACCCTGGCACGCACACAGCAGTGGACAACGGGCACTAAGGAGACGAGTCCTCGCAGGGGGATTGGGGTGGGAGGGAGCTGGCACTGTGCAGGGGATCCCGGAGCTCCACTGAGTCCACACAGCCAGCAGCTGGAGCAGGGAGGATGAGGGCGGAGGCTGTGCCCCACTGGAGAACGTGGCTGTTATCTGGGACTTCCAGAACCCTGCATGCAGCCTGACCTCCCTGCTGTCCCCATCAGACCGGCACATCATCTGCCGCCCCTCATCTTGGTCAGCATCCACCAGCCACCCTGCCAGAGGTCTGAGTGTCCCCTGGAGCCCTCCCTCTTCCTCAGCTCCCCTCCCTGCCTTCCCAGTCCAATGGGCACTGCCTGCCCTCTGCGGTCAGCAAAGAGGGAAGCACATGGGGTCTGCAACTTCCGAATTCTGACTCCAGCCCTTTCGACAAAGGCAGCAAATATTAATCAGGGGCCCACCAGCCGGGCACCCCTCCAAGTGCTTGACAGGCAGGCAGTCATTCATGGAAACAGGGGTGCAGGGCAGGTGCCCTGCCGCGTCCACTCCAGCTGGCGCCTCGGGCCGCCAAGAACCTGGGGGCTGCGGGGATCGGGGTCTCATCCCAGAACTGCCCTGAGGCTGGGGCTAAGGCAGGAGCTCCCTGCATGTTGCTGGCGGCACCAGGACCAGTGGCCTCGCCGCCCCGCCCCCGGCGCCGCCCCGCCCCCCAGCGCGGGCCCCGCTGGACCCGCCTCTGCTCCGGGGCAGTCTGCATTGTCCCCTCGGGCTCGGGGCGAACACGTGGCACACGTGCGTGTTCGGCACACGCTGCCCCGTCCTGGCTCCTCCGTCCTCACCCCTCTGTCAGGCCAAGCCCTACAGCCACCAGGCCGCTCCCTTCAGAAAGCCCCCCAGACCCCTACCGCCCTGCCTCATCTGGGGGCGCTGCCCTCCTCCGGCGCTCAGCCCCTCTGATCTCCTCCTTTGTCTGGCTTTAAGGGCACAGCTGATATAAGTGCATCGTAAATAGTCCTGAAAACGTAAAAGCGAATGAAGGGGTGAAACACTTGATCCGTAACTGTTGCTCAGTGAGACCCTGGCCTTCCTTGAGAAGTAGCCGGTGCTCATCTCCTAGAGGCGAAGTAAGCTGCAGGCTGGCCGGTGGCCCCCACGCCTCACCCCCTCACCCCTCATCACCCCGGGTCCCCGCCTTCCGTCTGTCATTCTGACCAGCCTTCCAGGCACCACCAAGGCACCCGACTTCCCAACCCAGGGGAGCAAGGCCACAGTGTCTCTGAGCTCCCTGATTCAGGGTCAGGAGTTTGGGGAGCACTCGGGGAGGATGGCTGCTTTCTGCTCCTTGAGGCCTGGGAGCTCGACCACGGGGACCCAGAGGCCAAGGAGATCCAGGCTGGTTCCCTGCTGAAGGCGCTGGCGTGTCACTGGCCCGCCCTCGCAGGACAGGGGCTGGGCTCTGAGAACGCTGGCCTGGAAGAGGGGTGCACATGGGCTCAGCATTGCTGGGACCTCACTGCAGAGGTGCAGAGCCTGACTCCTAGGGCAGGACATCACAGGGGGGCACCAGGGTCAAGGGCAGGGACACACATCCCCTCTTCTCCATGGCACTGGCAATGAAGTCACAATGGAAGGAGAACATGGGTTTTGTGGGTTTGCAATGGCTGGGGGCCATCTGTGGAAAATACACCTGCCACACGGACACACAGCTCATAAAGCGTCTCCCTGTCAGTGCGCATGAGCCCAAGAGCTCAACATGGTGTTGAAAACACGCCATTCAAGGTTGAGATCTCACCGGAGAACAGAAACTCTAGAAGCAGTTAGAGTGGGAGGATGGTCCCCATTGTGTGTGTACACATTTCCTTCAAAAATATGCTGAATCCAGAATATCCTTCTGTAGTTCAAGAGTGACTGGGTCTTATGGAAAGCAGTTTGCTTTTATTTTTATTAATAAAATTAAGCTATCCTTAAAGAAAAATGCTAGATACATATGTATATATACACACACTTTTTGTATAAATACAAAAGCAACAAATTGATGGTAAAAAAGACATGAAAGATGTTTTTTGTTTGTTTTTTTCCCACACAATGAAAGTTGTACAAATCTCCTTGCCTTTTTATTTCTTGGATAAAAAGAAGTGACAGGTGGCTTGTGTGTGTGTGTGTGTGTGCACGCGCATGTAGCCAAGAGATCTCTCTCAAATGTTTTCCTTGTTTACATAACTTTTTCTGTTACACGTTATGGAATTCATGCACCTAATTTTCTGGCACTCACATCTACAGTGGAGTCTGTTCGGTTATTAACTGGAATTTACGGCAGAACCGTCAAGCCTCAACAGTGTACAAGTAGACTGTCTACTTTGTGGGTATCGCCAGCAACTATTCATCACAAACCAGAGATGAAAGTGATTCTAGGTCTAAGCAAAAATATAGTTCCAAAGATACATCCCTTGATGGAGGGATTTTTTAACTCATGCAGTCTGGTCTCCTGGACATTATTTAGATTAATTTCCTGACTTCCTTCAGTTTGGGTAATTTGGAGATTTAACTGGACTGAATAAAAATGTACTGAGTGTGTGCCATGCAGGAAACTTTGTGCTCCCTGCTCCAACATGAAATGCGGAAGGCTCCTTCCTCTCATCATATGAAGAGCAGTGGGGGATAGGGGGAGTGGTCATATAACTTGCTCAGAAATATCAGAGACAATGAGGTTTGGATAGTTTATCTTTCACCTGTCAAAAGACCCATTTCAACTTTATTGAAATTAGTAACATAAACCTCTGTCACTGTGCTCACAGACGCAAGACCATCTTCATGTGAAGTGTGACCCCACAGCCCCAAGGGGAAGCGGCCCCCTCTGCCTCCTTCACGCTGGTTCCTCCCACCAGCACGAGGGGCCCTCCAAATACCCATTCATCACTTTATCGTGTTCCTTGCTCCCTCATGTACACTGTCCTTGAAGTTCCCATGAATCAGGGGGCATTACATCCCCCAGTACATGCATGGTGGGATTTTATAAACACTGTAAGGACAATGTTAACTGGAACTTGGCGGGACTGCCATTTGCAGAGATGGCTGCTGGCATCGGTGAAGTTTCTACAAGCAGGAAGCAGGGCAAACATTGCTGTTTCCCTGTGGCCTGGACTCCCCAGTGTTCAGCCCTCACTGACC
The DNA here is from genome assembly GCF_032405125.1 of Capricornis sumatraensis. Lineage (NCBI taxonomy): Eukaryota > Metazoa > Chordata > Mammalia > Artiodactyla > Bovidae > Capricornis > Capricornis sumatraensis. The sequence continues at coordinate 4,818,608 of NC_091089.1, forward strand.
TGTGCAGGTCAGAAGGCCATCCTCCTGTTTCCTGGTCACTCCAGGAAGACATCTGGGGGAAGAAGATGAGATGTGGTTTGTGATGCTAAAGTGAAAGTCACTCAGTCATGTCCAACTCTTTGCAACCCCATGGACTGTAGCCCAGCCAGGTTCCTCTGTCCGTGGGATTTCCCAGGCAAGAATACTGGAGTGGTTGCCATTCCCTTCTCCAGGGGATCTTCCAGATCCAGGGATCGAACTGGGGTCTCCTGCATTGCAGGTGGATTCTTCACTATCTGAGCCACCTAAAACTGACTTCCATGTGGAACCTAGTATATTTGGGGAGGAGGGGGGTTGCATTTTAAGAGTGACTGGAGTCAGGGACCTAGGAGTCAGGGAGCTTCTGGGGTCTGTCAGTGCCCTGAGCGTCTTTGGATTCCTCCGGCTCCCCTACCCGCACCCAGCCACCCTCTACTGCAAGGAGGGAAGGCCCCACAGAAAACCGGGAAACAGGCAAACTTCACCTTCTGCACAGCCCGCGTCGCTGCTCAGTTGTCTTCCTGACCTCCCATCTCCAACTCCAGAAACCCCCAGACGAATCTTTTCCGAGGAAAGAAGCAAATGTTTCTGCGATGGTGGACACCGTTCTGGTGGCATTACCAGCCCTGGAACGTGGTTCACAGACCCCCGGTTTGTGAGGGCTGGCTGGGACAGGTGGCCCTGAAGCCACACTGGGCACTGGCTCTCCTCGCGCGCTCGGCTGGCCCAGGAGACCCGGGTTGAGCCTCGCCAGGGGTCAGACTTCCGCTCCCCCGGGTAAACAGGGAGGGTCCCCGCCGGCTCCCGGGAAGTATCAGATCAGACCCCCGACCTGGAATCTAAGTCGTGAGGACTCCAGCGTCTCCCCCAACGCCACCTACTTTTCCACCATCAGGAGGTCGAGAATCCGGGGTGAGGGTCGGGGTAGGGCCATCTGACTGTGTGCAGGTGACTGACGTCCAAAGGACAGTCTTCCTTCGGACCAAGAACGCGACACTGACCGCAAGCCAACAGATGCTGAGGCCGCAGACCCCGGGGCGCGCCCTCCCCGTGGCGCCGCTCGGGGCGGAGCACCTGTCTGTAGGCTGGATGCACGAGGGCCTCCGGGAGTTCTCAAGGGGCCAGTCTTGCGGCGGCCCTGAACCCCGAGCCCGTGCAGCAGAGTCAGCCGGGCGGCCGCGCTTGGCCCCTCGCCGCCCGCGGAATGGGGCGTGGAGCAGATGCTATCGCAGGTCCCTCCCCGCGCTCGGGCGGGGTGGTTCGGAGGCTCAGCCGCGAGCGGAGGCTCTAGAGCCGCAGTTCAGCCCGGGCCGGAGTCCGCGCCGCCCAGGGCAGCCCCGCGCGTGGCCCGCGTGCGCCCGGAGCCCGCGAGGCGGAGCCGCGGAGAGGTGGTCGGCGCGCTGGCGGCAAGTGGGAGGCCCGGCTCCCGTCGGCCGTGTTTACCTGGCTCTCAGGAAGCCCGGGAGGCGGGCGAGGAGCGGCGGGCGCGCCCGGCCCTCGGAGCAGCAGCCAGACTGCGCCGCCGCGCCAGCGAGGACGAGCCTGCGGCCCCGGCGACCGCGGCCCCGACCCCGAAGGCGGCGCCGGAGCCCCGGGACCCCGCGCGCTTGGGGCGGGAGGCGGCCCGGACCCCGCGGCGCCCTCGGCCTGGAGAGACGATCGCCGCGCGGTGGGTGACCTCGCCGGGGGCGGGCGGGTGCCTTTGTCTGCGCCCTCGGAGCGGGGGCGCGGGAACGGGGCGCAGGGCTTCCCCGGGCGGCCGCGCAGGTGGCGGCAGGTGGCACCCGGGCGGCCACTCTGCGAGGGGTGAGCGCGGGTGTAGACGCCGACCCGGAGCGGCGGGGCTGTCCCCGACGGGTGTCCAGGTGTGGGCAAGGCCGGGTCGGGGGCCGGGGTCGCAGGCAGAGCGTAGGAGGCGCTCGGGGTAGAGATTTGGGTGGGAGGTGGCAAAGGTCAAGGAGGCCACCCTGGGCGGTGCGGGACCACTGCCTGGGCGAGCTTCAGGGCAGGCCGGGGTACCCGCCGCTTAACGTGCCCGGTAAGGATACGTCTGGAGCTTACCGCCGACTCCTGCCTGCCCCCTCCCCCAGCCCGGGCGAAAACCAGTTTCCCTTTGAGCGCCGAGGGCGGCGACAGGCGACGCTCCGGGCTTCCGCCTTCCGGAGGCCTGGCCTGGCTCCGCCGCGCCGCCGCGTCCACCTGCGCCCACCTGCGCGCCTGGCGCCCGGGTGTGAAGCCCCCCTGGGCCCGGGACTGGGCGTCCCGAGGGTGCCGCGTGCTCTGCACGATTCCCAGGCCCCCGGTGGCTCTGGCTCCTCTGGACTGCTGGGGGCACTGTCTCGTTTCTCCCAGGCTCTCCTTTCTCCTCTCCTTTCGGAAGGCAGAGGGGGGTTTGGAGAAGCCTTGGAGTTTCTCTGGGGATCTCAGTAGGACTCCGGCAGGAAACAAGCGCCTTTGGGTTCCTGGTTATCTGTTTTCCAGTCGCGACAAGGTGAGGGAGTCCATACCGTGAGTTCACAACCTCTGCAGTGCAGCTGGAGTGTGTCTGGGGAGACCCAGACCCGGTTGGGAGCGCTGGCTGTTCTGACAGGGACTCCACACCTGGCCTGGAGAGATTCTCAGAGGAAGGGCGCTTTAGGGTGTGTCCCATTTAAGACCTGTGGCTTCTGGACAAGACCCCCCAGCTCAGGGAAATGGTTTGCAGAGTATGGCCCAGGACACCCCAAGAGCCGGGCTCAGTCCTGCCCCCGGCTCCCTGGCAGAGTCACGCTGGAGTGCTGGGGGCCTTCGTGGACTTGGGGAGCTGAGTGGGGTGCAGACCCAGCCGGAGCTAGGCCGGAGCAGCCCTTCAGGACCGGATGGTCAGCACTGGGCCGCAGCCTCACAGCTGTCTCTCCCAGTTCAGGGGAGGGGCCGTCTGTCCTCCAACTTTTTTTTTTTTTCCCAAATGGGATAAACCAAAACCTGAAAGGAGGGAATCCAGTTAAATATTATGTAAAATGGTGGCTGATAGTAGCTCCCAATGGTTTAACTGTTCGGAAATGACTGCCTTTACTCACTCAGGGTTAAACAAAAGCTATTTGGTTCAAATTCACTTTAAAAACTTTCCAAACTATCCCATTTCTGCCCAAAGACAAGAACACTTTGAGTCACTTGTGCTGTGATTTGGTGTTTAACTGCTCCAGCCTGGTTTGGGCTGGGAATGGCTCTGGCCACTTGCCCTGAGGAAAGGCATCCGTGAAGGCGGAAAAGGGCAGAGACCAAGGTTTCTGGCGATTCTTCCTTTTTCCTCCTGAATTTTTAAACATTAATGGGAGGTTACGTTGTTTGACTTTTAGTTTCTCTCTAGAGTCTTTAAAAATCTGACACTGGATCACAGCTGTCCCCGGGCCTTTTCTCCCCAGGTATCCAGGTAGCGTTTCTGACCACTTCGCAGTGGCCAGGCCATCTTCTGAGAGCTGCATATCATTGCATTAACAGGTGTAACACCCTAGGATGCCCTCATTTGATGTAACTAGCCTATTAGAACCCTCATTTTCACTGAGTAGGAAACCAAGGCACAGAGACTCCCCAGGGGCACCCAGCGTTCAGTTCCAGAAATCTGACACCAGCCCCTGTTGCTGCCCTGCAGGGCGAAGAGGGCAACTTGCAACACCCACCGAGCTGCCTTCTTCTTCTCTGGCTTCCCTGGTGGCTCAGAGGTTAAAGCCCCTGCCTGCAGTGTGGGAGACCTGGGTTTGATCCCTGGATCGGGAAGATCCCCTGGAGAAGGAAATGGCAATCCACTCCAGTATTGTTGCCTGGAGAATCCCATGGATGGAGGAGCCTGGTGGGTGATAGTCCACGGGGTCACAAAGAGTCGGACACGACTGAGCCTCACTTCACTTCACTTCTCTTTAAAATCCCACGGCTAACGGGTGGCTACACCCAGCAAAGCGTGCTTCCTCTTCAGGGTGGTGGGACTGGAAGTCTGCTGTCTCATCTCTGTTAGTCACCTCTTCCCTAACTTCCTCAGCAAAGTGGTCAATAAAGAGGGAAAGACAGGTCTCTAATGCCTCAGCACGGTTTTTAGTAAGTCGTCACAAGCAGTGAATCACTTCCACTGGTCCTTTAGAGCCACTGAAGGAAGCTTAAATCAGCCTGAGCTTGGGGGCCCCAGGAGGTGGGTTTAATCAACAGTAAGTGTACAGTAATTTAACCGACAGAAATTATAATGATGCTTAAGCTCCAGTATTTGGGTCATCTGATGAGAAGAGCTGACTCATTGTAAGAGACCCTGATGCTGGGAAAGATTGAGGGTAGGAGGAGAAGGGGACGACAGAGCATGAGATGGCTGGATGGAACCATTGACTTAATGGACAGGAGTTTGAGCAAGCTCCAGGAGATGGTGAAGGACAGGGAAGCCTGGTGTGCTGCAGTCCATGGGCTCGAAAAGAGTCTGACACGACTGAGCGACTGCGCAACAGCAGCAGTTATACGTGGGGAGGCCCTGCTGGTCAAACGTCCTCCTAAACGCGTGGCCTCAGGCTTCAGCCACAGAAGCAGAACCAGCAGAGACGCACACGCATGACTTAACGTGAGAGGCCTGCAGGCCTCAGGCCGGAGCTCTCGGGCGCGAGCTGAAGCTGCCTCCAGAGAAAGAGCCCACCTCACGTTACAGCCGGGAAAAGATAACCAGTAATGCATATTATGAAGCTCTTAGCAGTGTCTGAGAGTCAATAACTGTTAAAAATTCATAAATATGGATCGGAACTCTGAGCATCACTGAGTAAGTGTGAGGCTCTATTATAATAATAATAAACAAGATGGATGCCCGGAGAGCGAGGATAGACAGACTCGGGTGAAGTATCTGGAATGTACCAAACATTCTAAGACTCAGCAAATAAAACAAACCACCCAAGAGGAGAAGTAACTGAGCAGGCTGGCCCAGAAAAGAAAGCCCAGGGGGGCTAGGAAAATGGGAAGGGATGTTTAACCCACCAGTTCTCAGAAGCAGAAATCACATCAATGGGATAATTTTTCATACCCATCTGTAAAGATCTTACCATCTGTGCCAAGTATTGAGGAAAAGCAGACACTTTAGACAAGAGCCCAGAAAAGCTGAAGACAGACGTTCCTGTGACCCAGTGCTTTCAGTTCTAACTGCACCCTCTAGGGAGAACCTGGGCTCAGCTACAGGGCACCTACAAAGGTTACTCCCAGAAGCAATTTTTTAAAATATATATTTATTTACTTTTATCTATTTGGCTGTGCTGAGTCTTAGTTGCAACCGGTGGGTCTTTTAGCTGTGGCATGTGGGGTCTAGTTCCCTGATCAGGAATCGAACCTGGGCCTCCTGCATTGAGCATGCAGAGTCTCAGCCACTGGACTGCCAGCGAGGTCACCTGGAAGCACTTTTAAAAACCTTGTATTTTGAGATCGTTGTAGATTCACATGCAACTGTGAAAAATAATAGAGCTCCTCATGTGCTTCATAACATCTTGCAAAACTATAGAAGATATCGTAACCAGGAAATTAACATTGGTACGACCAATCAGAGGGGTTGAGATGTCACATTTCACCAGGTGACATGCTCCTATGCGTCTGTGTGTGGTTCTGTGTAATTTTATCGCACGTGGATCATCGCGTGACCACCCACGCAGGTGGGACAATTCCATCACGAGGTCTGCAGGCTGCTCATTGTGGCCGCAGCCAACTTCCCCTTCCTGCAGCCTATGCCCTTCGCAGCCACTGCTTTGTTCCCCATTTTCTGATTCGTCACTTTGACAATGCTGTTTAGGCGGAGTCACACAATATGCCCCCTTCTTTTTCACTGGCTTTTTTCACTAAGTGCAGTTCTCTCGAGATGTCTCCAAGTTGTTCAGTGTCCAGACAGTTCATTCTTTTTTTTTATCACTGAGTAGCATTCTGTGGAACAGATGCCCCCCACCCCCTGCTCCTCTAGTTTCTTTGGTTTTAACCATCCACCCTTCGAGGGTTTCCAGCTTGTGGCTATTTGAGGGCACCTACTATGACGTACAGGTTTTTGTGAGAACACGGTTTTTGGTTTTCACTTCTCTGGGATAAATGCCATTGCTGAGTCATAAAGCAAACGCGTGCTCCAGTTCACAAGACTTTACGCTCTGTTTTCCCAGAAAGTTTGCAGCGTTTACATCCCACCAGCCAGGTGTGCGTCGTCCTGGGTCTCCATGACAGCATTTGGCCCTGTCTTTGCTGGGTATCTGAGCTGTTCTGACGGGTATGCGCTGAGACTTCACCGTGACTGCGGTCTGGTCTCCATCACAGACAGCGATGCCCATCTTTCCACGAGCGTGTCTGCCATCTGCACATGCTCCCATGTGCTCCCGTGCTCCCGTGTGCATGCACATGCTCCTGGGGAGCAGCCTGGTCTTGCCTTTGCCTGCTGTCTGATTGGCTTGTTTGGTCTCCCTAGTTCCTTGTAGATACACTCTGGAGACGGAGCTGGTGGTCTGCAGTTCCTCAGGCAGCGTATCTTATCTTCAGCCTAACCACGGGTGCTTTTGCAGGGAGAAACTTTTTCATTTTGAAGAGATCCATTTGTTGATTTTTTTCTTTGTGTCTTGTGCGGAATCTCAGGCTACTGAGCCCCACTGAATTGAAATCTGCATTGCTTATTTATCTAGTCTTGGCTGTGATGGTTCTTTGTTGCTGTGAGATCTCCCTCTTAGCTGTAGTGAACGAGGCCTACTCTCTTAGGCGCAGGGTTCAGCTTCTCACTTTGGGGGTTTCTCTTGTTGCGGAGCATGAACTCCAGAGCATAGACTCAGTAGCTGTGTTACACAGTTTAGTGTAAGCCTAAGTTACACAACTCAGGCTTAGTCGCTCCGCATGTGGAATCTTCTTGGACCAGGGATCAAACCCATGGCCCCTGCTTTGGCAGGCAGATTCTTAACCACTGGACCACCAGGGAAGTCCTAATTTTTTTTTCTTTTATGGATTGTGATTTGGGTGAACCCTTTGCCTAGTCTGGAAGATTTTCTCCTGGCTTCTTTTTTTCCTACAAGTTTTATACTTACAGTCTACACTGAAGTCAGTTGTCCATTTCCAGTTTTTGTATGATGAGTGAGGTTTAGGTGGAGGGTTTTTGTTTTGGTTAGTTTTTGTTCCTACCACGGAATGCCACCTTGCCCAATACTGTTTGTTGAAAAGATGATCCTTCCTCCATTGACTTGGTTTTCCATCTTCGTCATAAATTGTGTCCACATTTTTGTGTGGGTCGATTTCTGGGCTCCCTGCTCTGTTCCCGTGATCGAGATGTCTGTCCGGCCACCCGGATCACACTGTCCTGCTCACCAGGGCTGAAGAGTGAGCCTGACCATCAGGTAGTGTGAGCCCTCCCACTTCCTTCTTCTTCATCAGAATCCTGTTAGCTGGGCTGGCTCCTGTACCGTTCTGCACATTTTAGAGTAAGCTTTATCGTGTCTACAGAACCCCTGCTGGAATATTTATAGTGTGTGTGTGTGTGTGTGTGTGTGTGTGTGTGTGTGTGCGCGCGCGCGCACCTAGTCGTATCAAACTCTTTGTGACCCATTGGACTGTAGCCCGCCAGACTCCTCTGTCCATGGCATTTCCCAGGCAAGATACTGGAGTGGGTTGCCATTTCCTTCTCCAGGGAATCTTCCCAACCCAAGGATCAAACCCACGTCTTCTGCATTGACAGGTGGATTCTTTACCATCTGAGCCACCAGGGAAGCCCCTGCTGTTTCATACGTGCGTGCGTGTGCGTGCGTGTGCGTGCGTGCGCGCACATGCGTGCATGTGCATGTGTGTGTGTATACTCTTATGACGTATCTAAAAACCACTGAGTGTTAATTGCTCAGTCGTGCCCACCTCTTTGCGACCCCATGAACTGTAATTCTCCAGGCTCCTCTGTCCATAAGATTCTCCAGGCAAGAATACTGCAGTGGGTTGCCATGCCCTTCTCCAGGGGATCTTCCCAACCCAGAGGGTCTCCTGCATGGCAGACAGATTCCATCTGAACCACCAGGGAAGCCCCCAAACCACTAAGAAGCCTAACTAATCTGCCCCGCCACCCAGACAGACTATCTTTCTTTCTGTTTTTATAGTTTTCAGTTTTGTTTTTTTTTTGTTTTAATTGAAATATAGTTGATTTACAGTGTTATGTTCATTTCCGGTGTACTGCAAAGCAATTTCCTTACACTTATATTCTGTTCCATGTTCTTTTCCGTTATAGTTTATCACAGGATATTGAATGTCATTCCTGGTGCCATACAGTAGGACCTTGTTTATCTGTTTTATATACAGCAGTTTGTATCTGCTAATCCCAGGCTCCTAATTTATTTCCCCACTCCCTTCCCCCTTGGGAACCATGAGTTTGTTCTCCGTGTCTGTGAGTCTGTTTCTAGACGGACTTATTTTCTGAAAGGACACAGGAAAATGAAGTGATAGTGTCCAGACAGGCTCCATCAGCATCCTGGGGTCAGACCATCCCCCAGGGGGTGGGGGCCCTCCTGCCCCCTCTGCCCCCCGCTGGGGAGCCAGGTGTAGTCTGTGGCTCATCGCTGTCCCTCAGCGACACTCTGAATGAGTGACGTCTTCCTCTCATTACAGGAGAGGAGACGTGAATTCTCAGGGGTCAGCAGACCTGGGAGGTCCTGTGATGCCCAGGGCCTCCTCTGCTCTGTCCGGTGACCGTGTGATAGCCAGCGACGCTGCGCTATGCTCCTGAGGGCTCAGGAGCACATTCCCAAACCCAGGCGTCCCTACACCACATCTGACCACGTGGACCCGAGTCACTGTCCCCAGGGAGGGAGGGACGGTGGGCCACCTCCTGGCCCCTGTCAGCCCCAGGCCCCGTCCCCACGCTGCTCACGAGTGCTGGGAACCAACCAGAAACCAGGGGCTGCTGTTTTAAAAGGGGCCCACTTTTGAAGGAAAGAGTCGGTATGAAAACATGCAAGAGCAGCGTCTCTCACTGGGGTCGTGACGCCCATATCAGAACTGCTACCGGTTTTGAAAAGGGGTCAGTGGTTGAGAGCTGGCGACACGGGGGTGCCGCCCTCCAGGGTGCGAGGCAGCGTCTCCGAGGCCCAAAGCCACAGCCTTTCACAGGAAACGAGCTTCTGCTCAGAGCCCCGGGCGTTGCTCTTGGGGAGTGACGCTTCTCCGGGGTGCTGTGAATTTCAAGACCCAGGACACAGGAGCTGTTTGGCGTGTTTTAGTAAACACACTGGATTTTAGTGTTGTGCTAATGCTGATTACATGGTAACTAGGCTTGGATTTGGTTTATACCTCTGAGGTGTTAAAAATCTAGAAAACGGTAAGTGGTGGTGATGCTTCTTCTGAAAGTTGAGTTTACTTGGTGGCTTATTGCGTCAGGTTTTGCTTTGATCGGTGGCCGACGTTTATTGTAGACCACCCCGTGGGCAGCTCTGAGGGACACTCCGGGATGCCAGGTCCCGCCCTGGGCCCTGCAGATGACGGCTGAGCACCGAGGTCCCAGCTGCCGGGAGCCCCTCAGCCAGCGGCCCCCCAGCTGGAATGAGACTTCCTGTATGTGGAGGTCGAAAAGGCAGGCAGAGCCGCTAGGTGACATGCCCCGCTGTCATGGGGTTTTCCGAAATGTTTATTTCAGAGCATGACTCCTGCAGTCAATTTCCCCTTGTTTCATGGGACGAGGGGGTTGGGAGGTGGAAGCTGGCAAGGGTTTGACTTGTCAGAGTGTGAGGAGCCTGGTGGCCCCATCCTCGAGGTTTTCAGTCAAGAACGGGCTCCCGCTGGCGCCCTCACCACTAATAACTGCGCCCACAAGTGTGGGCCTCGCCTTTGGGGTGTGTCAGCGACAGAGGGTCTCACCCAGACACATCCGGCACCCTCTCCTGCAGTTTGCGGCTCCCCCTGGCAGGAGTAAAGAGCCAGGGGCAGAGACAGCTCCTCCAGCAAAGATGCCAGAACCTCAGCCTCCCCCATAGCGGCCGCCAGCCTCCCCAGAGACGGAGGACCTCCCCCCGGAGTCTGATCAGAAACCTGCCAGAGCCTGCAGAGACGGCAGGCGGGGACCGAGACTGGCTGGGAACAGGATAGGAGCACCCCAGCAGAGCACCTGCAGTGGCCGGAGCCGGACCCCGAGTCTCCTCGGAGGCTATGGACGAGGATGACACCCAGCGACCACGCCCGACCCGGCAGCCACCTGCTGGCATGTCGGCCAGAGTGCTCATTAAATGCAGAGTCCTAGGCCCTGGTGCCTGGACACCACCTCCAGTCTTGAGGTCTCGGCCCAGGAACGTGTGTTTCTAGTAGTCACGAGGCCCACTGCCCAGTGAGAGGCAGAAACGGGTGAGGAGGGCCCCAGGGGCGTCTCGGCGACACAGGTTCACCTGAACACACCTGCACGAGCTCCCGCTCATCCACTTCAGCACGATTGAGAAATTCTATTTCCTGGTAAATGACTTTCTGTTCAAAGAATGATTCATGGAAAATCACACCCTGTACTGGCGGTGTGTTCCTGTGCGTATCGCTTATTTTTGATGCTCTCTCCATTTAGGGGGTGACATTCTCTTTCGTGCCTCTGAGCGCTGGCGTATCTGACAAGGAATATTTATGGATATTCATCCTCTCCATCCGGTTTCTTGGAGAGTTGGAACCTAACATTTTTGCTAAATTGCTCTGAGACGAAAGCTCCAGAGCTGCATTATAGGCGCCCAGAGGGGGCAGCTGCACAGTTTAAATTCCCTGATTCTCCAGGACACTCAGAGGCCACCCCACGCCCTTCCAGAGGCCCTGCATGAAGGAGACATGGCTCTGGCCCTGAAGACTGAATCGTAGTGTGTCATCAGGGAGCTTGGGGTCCTAAGATAGGTTCCCCAAGGCACTGCGTTTGCGGAGCACCTCGCAAGATAAACAAAACCTGTACAGGATTCCTGACGAGGGGCTGTGCCAGCAGAGGGCCGCTTCTGACCCTCCTAGCAGCCCTGCGCCCGCCTGCCTGCAGCCTAGCTGGGGGTGAGTTGGGGTGAGGGCTGGTGTGAGGATCTGCAGCTTCTTCATGGCTCTTTCTAGGGTGCCCACCTTCCCTGGACAGCTGTTCACAGCAGCAGCTCCGTCCCCTGGTTCTGATCACATTTAGTTTATAAGGGGCTCAGCACTCCACCGCGCACTTACTTTCTGGGACATTTAGAAGTTTTTCTCATCTCCCACCGTCCATGTAGAGGTCAGGTTGGTGTCTGCTACATCTCCGATGGTTGGTTCCACTAACCCTGATCATCACCATCCAGCTGACACCCAGAAGAGTCTGAATTCTGCACAGGTCGCCTCCAGTCCTTTGGCAACCTGATGCAAAGAGCTGAGTGACTGGAAAAGACCCTGATGCTGGGAACGATTGAGGGCAGGAGAAGGGGATGAGAGAGGATGAGATGGTTGGATGGCATCACCAACTCGATGGACATGAGCTTGAGCAAACTCCTGGAGACAGTAAAGGGCAGGAAGCCTGGCGTGCTGCAGTCCATGGGGTCGCAGGGAGTTGGACACAATTTAATGACTGAACAACAGCAACAACCACCACTGTCCAAGTCCTCTATACCAGCCAGGACGTGGGACATCCTGTGGGACATCAGCTCACTCTGTTGCCTTAAAGGACCATGTCAAGCAGGAACCTAGACACAAATGATTCTCGTATTTTAGGGGCTAGGTTTCTCAGAGTGTGGTGGGGGTCAGGGTGTGCTTCGGTTGTTTTTATTCTGGTCCTTCTGGATGTCTGAAAACAAAATAACCCTGGACTGACAAGCTAAGACCAGGGGTTTACGAGGTGGGGTCCCATCCGGCGCCGTCTTGCTGGAAACAGAGGATAAATTATATTTCAGACTCAAGCCCAAAGCATCACTGGTTTTGAAGGATCATTTATACGGCTGTATGGAAGATGCTGTCTGTTGTAAAAGGCAGATGATGATTACTTCATTCTGTCATTATCTCTGTATGTCAAGATTCATTTTTAAAGAGAGAAGGATTTGAACCAGGTATTAAAAGCTAGCCTTGTTGATTTCAGACAGTGTTTGGAAATTGTTATGTGAAGAGAAAAAGGACATAGCAGTACTGACTTGGCAGATGGCCTTTCTGAAAAAGCAGTGAAGGGTCGTGTTTAAAGCCACATTAAGTAACAGTCCTAACAGTAAAATATGTGCATTTATATGGAAATTTTTACATAGGATTAGCAACACCAAAATAAAGTGTGTGATGGGAACTTAAAGCAGATTTTAATGTGAAGGTAGATGAAAACCCGTACAAATATTTATACTCTTTTTTTTAATAAAACTTCATTCGTTCATGAAGACAGGAAAAGCCCCAGGTGTCATTTCTGTGGGCTTCTGTGGCAGAATCACCTCAGAGCCTGGAACCTCTGAGACTTAACTTCATTGCTTTCACAACATGTGGGCTTCCCAGGTGACTCAGGGGTAGAGCATCCGCCTGCCAATGCAGGAGACACAGGAGATACAGGTTCGATCCTCGGGTCAGGAAGATCCCCTGGAGAAGGGAGTGGCAACCCACTCCAGTATTCTTGCCTGGAGAATCCCATGGACAGGGGAGCCTGGAGGGCTACAGTCTATGGGGTTGCAAAGAGTCGGACACGGGTTAGTTGGACACCAGGCCTTCCCTGGTGGCTCAGCTGGTAAAGAATCTGCCTGCAGTGCTGGAGACCTGGGTTCGATCCCTGGGTTGGAAAGATCCCCTGGAGAAGGAAAAGACTGCCTACCCCAGTATTCTGGCCTGGATAATTCCACGGACTGTATAGTTCATGGGGTTGCAAAGAGTCGGACACGACCGAGCGACTTTCACTTCACTAGCAGCAGCAGCAGCAGCAGCATACGTATACACACACACACAACATGTGTTGAAGAAGAATTTGACAAATGTACCCTGGACTCCATGCCGTGTTTGTTCCTGGCTTTTTCTGCCTGGAGCCGCCCTTGGTGACTGTGAGGTCTGTGATCTGTCGGAGCTCTGCAGGGTGGCGGTCCCAAACCCCGCTGTTTCCCCATCCGTTTTTCAGGTTAGCCTGCCCATTATGGAGTTTTCTGCAGGCAGCTCATGTGGGTTTCATGACTAATTACAGATGTTCCGGGGTGCATGATGCAGAGCCTGGGAGGCAGGTGTAAAAACAGAGGAAGGAGATGGGAGGTGTCATTCACCCCTCACAGCAGGTGAACCAGGACCCAAATGGGTGCCATGGGCGCTGTGAGAGAGAGACCACTAGGCTGTCTCTGGACTGCATAGGCCTGGCTGCCTGTTGAGACCCTGTGTGTGTAGCCTGTCTGCACAGTGAAACCAGTAACCGAAAGGCCAGGCACTGCACCAGATGCAGTGTGGACTGCCCTGGGCTCAGCGGTTTCTATTCCACCCTTCAGTCGCCTCTCCCATTAGAGTGTGGTTCACAGTTAGCCCTTTGGAAAGGTGACTGGCAGCCAGGAGACACTCGGGTGACAGCTTGTCCTGTCTCGTTTGGACCCGGCCCCCGGCTTCAAGAACCCAGCCATCGGCGTGTCCGACGTGGTGCAACAGCTTCACTCAAACCTTGTCTGGAAAGGTTCAGTTTTCAAAGCTTCCGGGGTTACCGGGCGGACGTGTGGTACCATCCTGGAGGAAGTCGGTGCAGCCCCGCCCCCAGCCCGCCACCTCGCTTCCCCAGGACTGCAGAGCCGGTGACCTGTCCAGGGCTGCCCGCTGCTGGTGGCAGAGGGGACTAGACTCAGGCTTCCCGCCCCGCACGCCCTGCTTCAGTCACCCTCTTGAGCCCTTCAAGTAGGTCCTGAGCTGTCTTTGGACATTACCCCCTTTTTACCCCCTCTTGGCATCAAAAACCATGCTTTGGGGGGAGTGTGAGTGATTAAGACCCTCGAGTACAGTGTCAGCGTGGTCACAGTTGATCAGATAAACACAGTATTGTAAGTGCTCTCTGCCAAGATGTTTTCAGTTTTCATTTATTTCCTGTAAAAGGCTTCTGAATAATCGTAATCATGATGGAGAAACAAAACCATAAGGCCTCCACCTTGTGGTGATAAAGCATCCTTCTTCAAAGAAATGGCAACCCACTCCAGTGTTCTTGCCTGGAAAATGCCACGGACAGAGGAGCCTGGTGGGCTGCAGTCCATAGGATCGTAAAGAGTCGGACACGACTGAGCACACACACACACACACACTCACGCACTCTGAAAGGATACTGATCCTTTTAGACCTTAAAGAGGACACTTAGAAACTAAAAAGCAGGCAGAGCCAGGTGAAAAGTTCAGGTTCAAACTACAAGCTTATTGGCAGCCTCATATTCGTCACGTCTGTTGTGCTCTGTAGATACTTGTTATTTATTCATACAATTTAGTTAATACAATTTTTCGGTAACAGAGTTTTTTTAAAAAGATTCACTTGTGGGCTTCCCTGGTGGCTCACTGACGGAGAATCCACCTGCCAGTGTAGGAGACACATCTTCCCTCTTGGGGGAGATCCCGCATGCGGCGGGGCAGCCATGCCCGGCGCCACAACTGCTGAGCCGAGCTCGAGCCCTGAGCACACACTTTGCAGCCAGAGAAGGCCGAACTCCGCAGTGAAGAGCAGGCCCCCCTCGCCGAAACTAGAGCAAGCCTACGCTCAGCGACAAAGGCCCAGCGCAACTGAAAGTAAATAACTGATTTTAAAGAAAGATTCACTTGTAGGATATATTCCTATAATGCTCCGCCGTTCACTGCTGTCTGCAGCAGGGAGTGACATCGTGGGGAACAACGGTCAAGGCTCTGCCCAGGTTGCTGTTAATGAGCTTTGAGCTGTCAGAACATACATTAAAACATGTGAAGTAAAGAAAAAGCTGCGCCTCTATCCCCCAGGCAGCTCTGATTCCCTAATAAACCGGAAGCTGCACGCATCGAGGGTCCTTTTCCTGCAGAAATTCAGCGCCCTGCCCAAGTCGCTGGGTCAGCCTTGAACCTGTGACTGTGAACTTGTGTCACCCAGACTTTCCAAACCTCGTGAGCCTCATCGTCTGTGAAAGGAGGAGCTTTGGAACAGCACCCACCTCTGCCTAGACGGAAGCAGGTTGGGAGGATGGACGTCTGGAGAGGTCCCTCCCGCCCGGCACGCGGGCAGCACCATCACACCGGCCGTCTTCTCGAGCCTCCTGCCTCGGTCGAGCCCTGTCCACTGAGTCCTGCCCTCCCGGAACGTCTCCCTCCCTTTGCTTTATCTGTACCTGCCGCCGGCCCACGTCCCTCACCCTCTGCAGTCCCGCACGCCCCAGTGACCACGCAGAGCCCTGACAGCTCTGAGTCCTGTGCCTGCGGGGCCATGATGGGGCGATGACCACGCCTGCCTTCTTTTCCCTGCTCAGCATCTGGAAGCTTGTGGGAGGAGCTCAGCTGGGAAGAAGGTGCCAGGTGGGAGACTGACCCTCTCCCTGGGACCGCCGTGGGGCTGCTGGTCTGAAGCTGGAGCGGTGAGATCGGCAGTCCCAGGATTCACGTGTCCTCTGTGTTTTCAGGAAGATGAGGACTCGGGCTGTAGGTTTCTTGACCGCAGACCTCACACCAACCTGGGCCCGAGCAATATGTTCCCTCCCCACACACAGTTATCAGGAGCCGTCACGTCTGACGCCAGAGAACATGAGTTGTTCTGGAGGTGGATTAAATACACGAGTTCCTTCCCATGCAGTTATCAGGAGCCGTCACATCTGACGCCAGGGAACATGTGAGCTGTTCTGGAGGTGGATTAAGTGCACGAGTTCGGCACGCCCCCTGCCCTTTGCTCGCTGGCTCTGGCCTTGTGCGAGGCCCACGATGTCCGTGCTTCCTGTCTCCAGCGCCAGCGTCCTGGTCATGGGCACGCCGGTGCCTGTGACAGCAGCACGCATGTGGCCCCCACTGCACTCGGCTAGTGAAATATTAACTGGTCATTTCCACAGCCCTCCTGGAGTAAACATGTACCCTCCGGGACCAAAGCCTCAGAGCAAGCGGCAGAGAGCCTACAGGAAGGGGCGCCCCAGGGACTTGAGCTCTGGGACTGTTTCTCTGGAAGCCCCACCTGCTGGCCTCCAGGTGGGCAGCCCGGGCACAGCCTGACCCAGGGGGGTCAGCCGGGCCCGGCCTCCATGCCCACGACTGAGTTAGGCCCCGGGACGGGGCTGTTTGCCGACGCCCCACCTACGCGGAAGGTGTGTGTCCTGCATCTGCCCGAGTCCACTTCCCGACCATCAGAGAGCCTGTGACTGCGGGCCTGGCGGGCCGGGGCCCCAGCAGCCCAGCTTCCTGGGAGCCGCTGTTTTCACACGGAATTTCCTATCCTCCTGTTGTCGTTATTCGCTCAGTCGTGTCTAACTCTTTGTGGCCCCCTGGACTGCAGCACGCCAGGCTTCCCTGTCCTGCACCAGCTCCCGGAGCTTGCTCAGACTCATGTCCGTTGAGTCAGTGATGCCATCCAACCATCTCATCTTCGGTCGCCCCCTTCTTCTGCCCTCAGTCTTTCCCAGCATCAGGGAGTTGGCTCTTCACATCATGTGGCCAAAGTATTGTAAGAGCTACAGAAAGCTAAACATGCTGGCTAATCATATATGTGTGAATATATTTATAAGGCTTTCTAAAAGTCACCCTCACTTAAGCATTAATGAACTACTGTTTGGTTTGCTGCTTTTTTCCTTCAAGGAGATGCTTTGTTGCCACTGAGAAAGGTGATGTTATGGTGGCCAGGGACTCCAGGATGTCACTTGCACCCTGTTCTGGTGACGACTTTCCTGCAGAGTCAGCTGATACCCGGGACCAGGCACAAGGAACCACAGTCAGACTCCACAGCGCCGTCCTTTTGTTGTTCTGTGATTTCTTTTTTTTTTTTTTAATGGTTTTTGAGAACTTTCAGGCAGTGTTCGTCCTGGTGTAAATCTGATAAGCCTGGAGAAGATAGAGAGTTAGTTGCTCAGTCATGTCCAACTCTTTGCAACCCCATGGACTGTAGCCCGCCAGGTTCCTCTGTCTGTGGGATTTCCCAGGCAAGAATACTGGAGTGGGTTGCCACTTCCTTCTCCAGGGGATCTTCCCAACCCAGGGATCGAACCTGGGTCTCCTGCATTGCAGGCAGATTCTTTACCAGCTCTGGGACTGTGATCAGTAGCTGTGGATATTATGTGATAACCCAGCACAGAGTGTCCCATCCTCTCAAATCTAGAAGCTGCTTTCTTCTGATACTTCCTATGCGAGACCACTGGTGGTCTCGTTCTGGAAGCTTGAGGGTGCGAGGGAGTTTGGGGGGAGCCCGAGGATCTCAGAGGTCAACATCACATGCATTCCTGAAAGCAGGGTGGCTTCTTGGGCATCCCGCCCCGGTTCCCATCCTAAAATGGGCTTTCGTTTTCTCTCGTTCACAGGAGTGTGTGGGGGTTTATTTGGGGTGGTTGTTTTGGTGATGGTGGTGACTGTTTACTGTCTTCTGAGCACAGGGTGTTACAGGAATGTTTTTGACCTGGGAAATAAAAATGATTGTCTGCAGAAAGCAGGCATGAGCCGGGGTCCTGGTGGAGGGAGGAGGCAGAGGGATGGGGGTGGGAGGGGAAGAGGAGGACAGCCCCCAGCGGGGTAGGAGCCCTCACTTCGTCTCACTCTCCTCTGTTGGGCCCTTTGATTTTCTACGTGAGCTCCTTGCTCTTTCACACGTGCTCTCTGGGTTTTCCTGTAATGGTCAAAGGCGCAGGCCTACTGTCTGTCGTTCAGACTCCTTGCAGCCCCCGCCCACCTCTTAGGGGGCTGGGATCTGTGTGGTCTGTCAGGGTCCACACCCCAAGACAGGCTGTGCCCAGCACAGAAGGGCGGCTGGGAGCAAGCCCGCAGCTGCCGCTTGCGGGGTGCAGGCGGGTGCAGGGGGTGTGGGGGAGGCGGAGGGCCCGCCTTCAGCTCTGCATCGCGTGCACCCCGCCTCGCATCCGCAGCTCCCAGAAAGGAAGCGCGGTGCCCCTTGGGCACCTCGAAGCCCCTTCAGCGTGTAGTTCACAGGAACTCGGGGCTGCAAGTCATCTGGATCAGCTCAGAGGTTAGGCACACAGCGTGACGGTAGCGAGAGCAGTGAAGTTATCACTTTACAGTAAGCGTGAAAGCCTAATAGGAAGCTGAGGCTCTGATACTTTGGCCATCTGATGCGAAGAGCCAGCTCACTGGGAAAGACCCTGATGCTGGGAAGATTGAAAGTGAAGGGGGGGGCGCGACACAGGATGAGATGGTTGGATGGCATCATTGACTCAGTGAACATGAATTTGAGCAAACTCCGGGAGATAGTGGAGGACAGAGAAGCCTGGCAAGCTGCAGTCCACGGGGTCACAGAGAGTCAGACACGACTGAGCAACCGAACAGCAGAAATGCTAGGGCTCCACTAAGGGTTAATACCAAAGGACATGGAATTTTGAAAGCGTTGCTTTAATGATGTTGAAAAGCAGAGAGAGCAGAAGTTAGCCCCCTGGTGGGGTTTTAGTCCTGCTGCCAAAGCCCATGTCAGTCCTCTCCCGGCTGGGACGGCTGTGCGCGGATTCCAGTGGGTAGATGTTAAAACACGGACTGTGGATTCAGTGCTTCTGCGGTTTCACACCTGACCCACGTCTGTGATCCCAGGCGACCTCAGCCTCTGGGTCCTTCGCAGCCCCTCCCTGCAGACGACATCCTGCTGTTGCTTGTACTGTCAGTATTCACACATATGCAAGTGCAAACAGGACAGAGAAAAGCTATGAATACTCTGAGCTACTGTACGTGAAAAATTGCACCCAAGTCAGTTGAGAAAGACGAATGGGCTTTGGCTCTCTCCTGATTATGAGGCAATGTATTCACTGAACATCTTTATTACAAGCAAGTTGAACTTTGACAGTTAAAATATCTGCGGATGATTGGCCCTTCGGGGTCATAATTAACTCCTTATTTGTCTCATTCTGCTGCCGGCGTCTTATGTAACATACACGCCGTTCTCCAAGGGAGGGAAGAGAGGTGATTATGTTGCCGATGGACTGTCAGGGGCCCAGGGAATCTGAGTCTGTTACCTTATTGAATCCTCTGCAGATGGACTGCAGGTATTATGATCTGATTTGACAGATGAGAAATCGGGAGCTCAGAGAACCAAATTTCTAAGCTCTGCAGTAAATAGTAATTGGCGGGCATGGAGTTAAAACCCAAATAATTGTTTGCACGTAGTTTTCACCAGCTGTTGTTGCAAGATATTGGGCAGGAAATTAAAAAGGTGCCCTCATTTTCCTCATTAGGCTTGAGGATCCACGTACAGGTGTTCATGAGGACCATGAACAGGTGTCGTGTAATTCAGCCGTTTTCTCAAGGTGACTTGTTAGAACAAAGTCTTCTCTTTATCGCGTTGATGAACAGTCTAGAAATGGATGAACACTTTGGATTGAGGCCTCGTCTCTCCCACAGTGATTCTATGGAGACGATGATTTCATGACAATCCCATCGCCTATGAAAATGCACTCAGTTACTTCAGAAACAGCGAGCTCAGCCTTTTGGTGTCCGCAGCCTCCCCTGGGTCTCAGCCTCCCCTGCTTCTCTCTTCTTGCCGCCCCCCCTTCACCCCCTATTCTGGTCTGGACCTAGGAGAAGTCGCGCCGTGTCCTGTGCGGGGCCGTCTTTGACAGAGAAGGGTCAGGGTTAGGACCGAGCAGGAGCGTCACTTCTGGGTTCCTGAGCTTCTCACCCTTTTCTCCTCCCCTGACCTCAAAGTTTCAGCGCGGATGTCCACACTCGCGAGAGCCCATGTCAAGGCCTCTACGGAAGGTGTGCGATTGTAGACAACTAGACGGCTGGAAGATGTTTCCTCAACCGGTCAACACCCACCCTGGGGAGTCATGCCACCATGCCCACCACGATGACACAAGTGTGCGTGATCATGAAAACAATATGGAAATTCTCAGTCATCCCAGTGGCTGCTTAGAAATCTCATGTGGGCCTGAATTTGCACCTAAGGAGAACGGGCAGCCGCTGTCACCTTGAGTCCACCCTGCTCCCAGCACTGACCCTCCTCTTCCCCTCCCACCGTGTTCCTTTCATATTATTTCACAAAAAGCTTCCTAATAACCCAGTGATGCTTCCGGCCTGAGTTCCAAGCGCATTCCACATGAATTTTCCTCTTTCTCTCTGTTTGATTAATTACAAAAATGGAATGGAATAGAGATGACCTCACACGTCCAGCTCTTCCGCCTGCAGATGGCTCTTTGCAGCGTGTTACAGAGACCAGCTGCGGGGCGCCTCCGTAAGCCCGCCCCCTTCTGTCCCCGGCGGGTGGGGCCCGGTCACCCAGAGTCAGGTCCAGGACCCGCCGTCGGGGCTGCGCCGCACGCCTCACATCCCGATGGCCCCACTGGTGAGGGGCCCTGAGCTGAGAATGGTCACGTGGCTTTTCCTGTCTTTCTTTTCCTGCCAGTGCGAAATGTGCATTTAAGGCTAGAATCTGCCTACTGGAAATGATGCATAAATGCTCTTTCTGTTCATCTGAGACCGAGGAAGAAGTTTGTACACACTTAGAAGTCTGACCTGGAACGTTTGTTTCTATCTATTCTGTGCCCAGTAGTCTTGAGTTTTAAAAGTACTGATTAATGTATTTCGCAGACAGTCCTCCGAAGGACAACCTAAAGTTATGCTCCGAGGGGTGATGAAGCTTTGGTCAGAACACACGGCCTGGAGGCGGCCTCCCATCCACAAGGGGTAGTGCGGGGGTCTCGTGCCTGGATCAGCTGTGCTTCAGAGCAATTGGTCCAAAGACAGCACCTCTGTGTCCAGAAGCAACACTCTCCCCGCCCCCCCGATACTGACACGTCGCACAGTATCCTGTTAGGTTAAATCCTGAGGTTTGTGTTCTGGAAGGAGGGGACAAGGAGTCAGGATTTGCCTAATACCTGCAGGGGAGGTGACTGAGGAGGCCAGAGAAAGACGGAGGCCAGAGGAGGTGCTGCCAGGGGAGAACGTGGATGCCCTCGGGCGGTTCTCTGCACCAGGGCGGGGAACCCCAAAGTCCAGGCTGCCAACTGGAGAAGAAGTTAACTATTTTGCCTGTGATTAATTTCAAATACAACAACTGTTCTTTTTTTATTTTGGAAATAACTATTTGTATGTAATTGAAAAAGTTTTTATAATTTTATCACTTTTATATTTGTAGAAATTGAATAGTTGCAAATACATAACTATTTATATATAATTAGATATAATTGAAGTACAGTTGTTTACAATGTTTTAGTTTCAGGTAATACAGCACAATGACTCAGATACATAGATATAGACAGATTCCTTTTCAGATTCTTTTTCCTTGTAGGTTAGTACAGAATTTTGAGGGCGCTCCCTGGCAGCCTCTGCACTTTTACTGCTGAGGGCCCAGGCGCCACACCAGGTCAGGGAACAAAGATCCCACAAGCTGCATGATGTAGCCAAAAAATATATATTGAATAAAGTCATCCGTGCCATACAGCAGGCCCTCGCCCTCTGTCTACTTTGTATGTAGCAGTGAGTATCTGTTAATGCCAGCCTCCTAATTTATCCGTCTCCCATCAAATACACCAGTTGTTATTTGTTAAACAGAGAAATGGATGCGCAGATGTTCGATGCATTGTATTTTATGTATTACATACACCACGCTGGTTATCAATACTCACGACCCTGCGTGGGGGCACAGAGAGCTGGAAGTCCAGAATGACCCCGGCTCTGCCCCTGCGGTTCAGACTGCCACCCTGCACAGAGAACACACAGTTCTGTGCTTCAACTGCAGTGCAGGCCCCAAGGGGACAAAGGCGAGTCCCCTCCTCCCCGTCTGTGCCCGTCTCATCGAGCAAACCACCGTGTGTGCCTCAGACCTCCATTTCCCCAGTGAGACGACCCCCATAGAGGCGTTTTGGGGAGTGATCCGTGTGAGTGAATTGGGAGGGTGGATGATAGAATACTGAAATTATCTGCAAAGGTCAACTTGCATTTTTAAAAGCATCCATTTTATTTGTTTTTTAAAAGCATCATTTTTAAAATTTAAAAATACTTCGTTGCTAAAAAATGTCAGCCATCATCTGACAATGCAGAGTTTCCACAAACCTTCAATTTGTAAAAAATGCATCAGCGACAAAGAGCAATAAAGCAAAGCACAGTAAAACGAAGTCCGCCTGTCTGCATTGCAGTGCTCTTAACTGTAGCCACCATGTAAACACACACATTGAAAGCACAGGTTTTTCCACGCGCATGTCTTCATACGTGACGCCTTCGTGTGGTTCCCATAAGTCAGCAGTATTTTTATCGCCACTAGGGCCCTGGCTTTGATTTACCAGAGCATGCTGTCCCCACTTGGATCTACGTTCAGCACTTAATCTGAAATTCATATCTTGAAAGATCTACCCTGGGTTCCACCTAAAAAATATGAAGACAGGAAGAGTTTCCACTCTGCAGGGACTTGGCTGTGTGTGGTCTCCCGCGGCAACAACCCACTGCTCCCCACACACAGGAGGTGACGCTGTCAGATGCTATTGCCCCCTTTCTCACCAGTCGACCTGGGGAAGAGCATCCAACATCCTTCACAGTCACCGAGGAGACACTCAGAAACACGGGAGGCTTTGGGGAAGTTCAGATACTGATACTGACACGCTTCTCTAAAGAGTGTCTTTGCACGAACGAAACTTGCCTTTCATTGGGTGTATGAAATATTTTAGAAACCCTCCCCATGTTTAGAGGACAATTCATTTTGTTGCTTTTCAAGGAGCGTTGTTCCTTGTTCAGCTAGAAGCTGGTCCTCACATGTTCTTTGAATCATCACACGATGAGGGTGACAGAGGGTGAGATGGCTGGGTGGCATCACTGACACAATGGACATGAGTTTGAGCAAACTCCGGGAGATGGTGAAGGACAGGGAAGCCTGGCGGGCTGCAGTCTGTGGGGTCCCAAAGAGTCAGACACAACTTAGCGACCAAACAAAGCAATGTGATGAGTGAACTTTGCAATGGTCCTTCAAGACTGGTCACCTGAGCCAGGGGACAGGTCTAAGGTGATGGTGCAAATGGTCCTCATGGTTCCTACAGGTCCAGGGATGCGAGTAGGTCGAGGGACCTATGTGGAGTGAGTTTGGCTGAGTTCTTCAGTTGTGTACCTTTCTGGGGGAGAAAAACAGTACATTTGCTGCTAGAAAAGTTTGGGCTAGAAAATACACATGAGGCACATGGGCTTTTTTTTTTTTTAAGACAATTTTATCTTCCAAGTTTCAAGGCAAGTGTTTGCTTTGGCAGCACGGGGATTGTTGGATAAGGTCTGTGTGCGTTCTTTTCATGTTCCAAAGCTGTGACCTTCATTTCGTGTTGTTTTTGGTTGATGTTGATTCAATGAATCGTGTCACTCCTGAATGTGGACTGTTGGGTTTCAAGGTTGAAACTCAGTGTCTTTGAGATCCTAGATGATTCAACCAAGCCCTCATCAATCAGATTTCTAAATGAAGAAGTCATTATTTGTAGAAAACCTAAGATTCCCTCTCCTTTCTGTACTTTGATGTATCTTAACCTCCACAGTTTCTAAAGAAAAATTCAAGAACCAGGCAAAGAAATATCACTGGAGTTTGATACCAAGAACTGCCTGAGCGAGCATCGAAGCTCATTCAGGTATCTAATCTGAGTCCTAATTTTACCACTGGCCAGCTAGGGGGATATAGGAAAGCTACACTCTGCAGAGTGTTTTGTATACTTATTTCATTTTGGTTTTTGGTTGACTCAGGACCTTAGAAGGAAAACCAACCATAGCAGCTAGTAATCTTTCAAGCCTGTTGCTGCTTATAAAGCATTCTCAGGAACAATAAGCAGAAACCCACCAGACTTGGAGAAGATACGATTTATTTTATCTGAAATTTTTACAATATATGTGTTAGGTGCTTTTGGTTTGGAATCTGTGGTGGCTTCATTTTAAGTGGTCTCTAGTGGTGAAGAGAAGTACATGGGGGGCAGACAGCTGTGGGGTTCCTGAACAAAGAGGGCTTTGGATCCGGGCTCCTTTGGATCAGGGGCTAGTGGAGAGGCCCCTTTCTGGATACCTAACAAGCACAGGAAATCAAGGAAAGGATGACCCAGGTTTTGCTACTTGGCTTCATGACTGTCTCCATCGGCCTTCCTTGCTCACCTGGGTGTCCTGGCAGCCCTCTCACAGAGCCCCTGTACACAGGTTTGCAGAGACCCCTGGCAGATAGGGTAGAACCAAGACTTTCTGGGCCAGGTATCCTTTCAGAGAAAACTCAGCCGCCTGCCAGCTCTTCCTGGGCGGTGTTTCCGTGCTGCTTTATTTGAGGTTGCAAGTACCTGGAAAAGAGAAGCAGATGTTTTTCAAGAATGTTTATGAAACTTCTGTTTTTAAGGTGCACATTAACGGGGCCCAAACTCTTGCATTTGCAGCTCACTTCGTGAGATTATGTACATGTCCTCTAGAATTTGCTTGGGCAAATCTTTATCCATGGGCATTGGAAACGCCTTGGTTTCTGCACTGAAGCCATTCTAGTCTTGCCAATGGCCCCACTCCAGTACTCTTGCCTGGAAAATCCCAAGGACAGAGGACCCTGGTAGGCTGCAGTCCATGGAGTCGCTAAGAGTCAGACACGACTGAGTAACTTCAGTTTCACTTTTCACTTTTATGCATTGGAGAAGGAAATGACAACTCACTCCAGTGTTCTCGCCTGGAGAATCCCAGGGACGAGGGAGCCTGGTGGGCTGCTGTCTATGGGGTCGCACAGAGTCGGACACGACTGAAGCGACTTAGCCGCAGCAGCAGCAGTATCTTCCTACAAGTTCTGCCGATCCTTGGGATGCCTGTCTGATAAGCGGCCCTTGGTCGGGTCTGCTCTTTCTGTGCTCGCGGGATTCTCAACGCTGCAAGCGTCCTGTGTGTGTCTGTGCAGCGTCCACAGCTCCTCCCCATGTCTGTCCGTCTCCTTACGTCATCGGGCGTGAAGTATGACTCTGTCCGTTGGTTGGGACTTGCGCCCGGTCTGTGAGCGCGCTAGAGATGGGCTGATCTTCCTGGACGAGGAAACTCGCTGAACCGTGCGTGTCCCTGAACAGAATCCGGGTCTGGATTTTTGCCAGGGATTAGAGGACAGAGACGCTGCCTCAGAGACTTCAGGTGCCCCTTGAGTTTGGGGGCTTTCGTTTTCTCTCTTCAGAAACAGATGTCGCATTTAGAACGGGATCATTGTTCTGATTGAAAAACCATGTTGGAAACTCTGGAAGTACCACTTCCAAGGCTAACGGCCTCTCTTTCCTTTCAGCATCTGAAGACTCGGGGCTCAGGATGGGGAACCATGCAGGGAAGCGGGACTTTGGTGCCGAGAAGGGCAATAAGGTAAGGAGTGAGCCACCCCCAATCCTTCAGGTGCTCGTATGCCCTGTGGCCGCCAGAGTTTTCCCCTAAAGCCACTGGCTTGTTACTCTCCTTCCCTGGAAACTTCTAGGGCTGAGAATGCTAGCCCTGCACACAGACCAAGACCCGAACCCCTCAGCCAGGACGCCAAGCCCACTGCAGTCTCACTGTGGCTGGCCGTCCGGTGGCACCTGCCCCCACGCCCCTTTCCACACTGATGGTTAGGGTGTTTGGAAGAGGCAGGAAACAAATGGGAAAAAATGCAAGTGAAACCGTCGGAATCCCTCCAGCGACTCAGAATGAATCCTCTGTGGATTTTTAGGTTCGGATTTCCCATTCTCCACCTCATTCCACAGGCATTGGCTTCCCTGTGTGGTGAGGAGCCTCTAGGGATGACCTCTGGGTCCCCAGAGTGTCTGAGCCCCTTAAACTGATGACCCATCACCAGGGCACCTCTGTCCACCGAGGAGTCATTTCAGATCATGAGGAAATAGCCCTGATGTGTGTGTGTTTCCCCTGTCCTTTGTAGGAGGGAAAGTTTACTTATCCGTTGTCTTTGGTCCTTTAACTCATGACTAGGGGACAGTTCACAGAATGTCATGATGCTGAGGATGGACCTGCATGTGCACAGAAGCATTTCATAAATGTAACTGGATTGAGTTACGTCATGCTGCAAACCCCAGCCCTCTTTGTCAAGAATCTGTAGTCAGGTTTCATTTAAGAATAATGAACTTTCTGCCATGGGTGCTTCTCTGATCTCTATTTGGACTCAAACATTTCTGTATCAGCCAAGTGGGTAATTTTCCATAATCTGCCTCCATGCCATTCATGTAAATACATGATTACATAACTGTTTTTGTTCATATCTTATCAAGTGTTTCAAACACTTGAGAGAAAACATTGCTTTACCTAAAACAAAGTCATGGCGTTTCTTTCCTAATGATTTCAGGCCCAAGGCAACTAGAAGGGGTTTACGTTTCTACAGTGTTGTTGGTTTGGAATTCTCTCCTCCCTGTTGAAAGGAGGACCCGTGTTCTCAGTGTGTAAACGGTCCGAGTAGATACTGACTGGGGACTCCTGGTATTTCCTGTAACTCGCATGAGAACTGCCTTACTGATGCTCTCCCTGTGAAGATAGTGGTGACTCTGAATGTTCAGTTACTGTGAAGACGGCTCTGGGCGGTGTCTGCCCCAGGAGCACAGAGGCCCCACTGAGAGTGAAAGTAGAAAAGCAGCTCTTCTCAAGAGAGCCCCATCCTGTTAACACTTGGTATTTTAAGGCTCAGAGCAACTGATTTGCAAGTCTGCTTCTAAAAACCTCAGTGGCTTGCAGTTTCTTTCCTGTTGTTGGACATTGTAAAACATCAAAACATTCTTCTCATTGATTTAATTTTTACCAAAGTCAGATTTCTGACCAACAGGAGAGCCCATACTTAGGCTTTTGTTATCTGAAAGCTAAACTTTAACATTCTGATAATTTTTTTAAATGGTCGTTTTGGACCCATGGCTTCTATGGGACACTGTTACATGTAACAGCCCTCTTCTTTGTTGTTGTTTAGTCACTAAGTCGGGTTGGACTCTGCGACCCCATGGACTGCAGCACGCCAGGCTTCCCTGTCCTTCACCATCTCCCAGAGCTTGCTCAAGCTCATGCCCATTGAGTTGGTGATGCCATCCAACCATCTCATCCTCTGCTGTCCCCTTCTCCTCCTGCCCTCAATCTTTCCCAGCATCAGGGTCTTTTCAAATGAGTCAGCTCTTCGCATCAGGTGGCCAAAGTATTGGAGTTTCAGCTTCAACATCAGTCCTTCCAATGAACACTCAGGACTGATCTCCTTTAGGATGGACTGGTTGGATCTCCTTGCAGTCCAAGGGACTCTAAGAGTCTTCTCCAACACCACAGTTCGAAAGCATCAATTCTTTGATGCTCAGCTTTCTTTATGGTCTGGCTCTCACATCCGTACTTGACTCTTCCTTTAATTTTTTGTAACTTGATGGAAAATGCCTGAGGCCTTTTAGGTGGAGTGGTCTGTGGTGTTACTTAGCATTTCAGCTTAGAACAGAAAAGATCTCACGCGCTCATGCCCTGCTGTTTACCATCCTGCATGTTTCTGCAGTCATTCTGGGAGGCTTTCTTTTCACTTACGAGACAGTAGACGGATGAGAGCTTGTCCTGGGAGCAGTTGTTGACCCGTCAACAGGCAGGGGCTGCAGGGAGAGTCAGCCCGTGCATCCTCCCAGCTCTGGTTCTTTGCCGGCCGCTCTCCCCACCGGCGCCGCCACCACCATCAGCTCCGTGTCCGCAGGCCCCCTTGGGCTGCCTTCATGGCCCGCAGGCCTGTGCTGGGTGTGGGAGGCAGGGGCTCCATGTGACGATCCCTCCCATATCAGGCACCCACTGCCACCCCCAGGGGCTCTCTGCCAGAAGCACGCGACCTCTGCCCCCAGGCTCCTCCCCGTGACAGCCCACTCTTGGCTCACTGGCTCCTCTCTCCTGATGAAGCTACACCAGGATGCAGGGAGGAGCTCGTGAAGGAAGGGGCTCCGGCCTTTCCCTGTTTCAGCCTCGCGTGTCTGCATGTGGCAGGGTCCCCTCTGGCAGCGAGGCAGCTATGAGCGCCCTCTTGGCCCATCAGGAGCAGAGTAAAGCTAGCGGGGGGAGACCTGTCCTCCAGGGGGACCAGAGGCCTTCAGGCAGGAAGGCCGCCTGCTCGCTTTGGGGTCCTTGTTTCCCTGCGTGTCCTGGGGGACTTGGTTTCCAGAAAGCTCCCCTCACTAACCCTTACTAACTCACCGGCTCTTTCTCGGGCGGAGTACGGAGCGTATTTACAAGGTCGTTTGGCAGAACTGGGGAAGCACTCAGCCGGGTGACCTGTCCCCGGGGACACACAGTTCTCAGCGGCCCTGCCCGCAGAGACTCCAGGAGGAAAAACCGGTTCCTCAAGCTAAAAATAGCACCGCCTACCCCTTGAGAAGGCTGTGCCGGGCAGCCCAGGGCCCGAGCGCAGGTGGACATGACTCTGGGCCCCTCTGGGCCCTGGGGAACAGGCACGATCAGAGCCAGCCTGCTTGACCCTCAGCAGAGCCCGCCAGTGCTCAGGTCCAGGCCGGTCTCTGAGGCTGCTCTGCCGTCTCGTCTAGGGTCGCTCTGACCGCAGGCAGTCTCTCCCCGGTGGGTCTTAAGATTTGTTTAACTTTCTTTTTTGAACATTAGCCCCAGTCCACGTGGGGATCAACTTGAAGAAGGAGCTCTAAAATCACATTGTCTTTTTTCTCATATGAAACTAGTGAGGCTGTTCGCTAGTTTACAAGCATTGATGTTGTTCAGTCGCTAAGTCGTATCCAACTCTTGTGACCCCACGGAATGCAGGCTCCTCTGTCCATGGGGTTTCCCAGGCAAGAATACTGCAGTGGGTTGCCATTTCCTCCTCCAGGGGATTTTCCCAACCCAGAGATCAAACCTGAGTGTCCTGAATTGGCAGGTGGATTCTTTACCCCTGAGCCACCAGGGAGGCCCAGTTAGAAGCATTACAACCAGGAAATGTGAGAAATAAAGAGCACTTTATCTTGGCATTCCCACATTTTTTCCAAAATGATGAAATCAAGAGTTGACCCAACTCTGGAAAATCTGACACTGATAATTTTGAAAGCCTGTTCTTCACCTGTGGGATCTTCATACTATTCCTGGCAGTGGCATCTGGCCCACAAAATTCCCCCAAAGGTGCCCGGCCATGTTTCTGGATTTTTGCATTTAATCAACTTAAGAAAAAAGATACCATGCTGAGAAACAAGGTCGAGAGCAATTGCAGAATTCAGATGCCTGTCGGAATTTTACAGCAGGGAGTAACTGGTTAGTCTGTTTTGTGTTTCCAATTAAACTGATTAGCTCTTTGAGCTATTCCTCCAAGCCGCCCCTCCAGGGATAATCATAGCCCTGGGGAAGCCGTTTGGTATTTAATCATCAAACCCCACTGTCTGATGAGCCCTTGGGATGCTGTGCCAGCGACACTCTGAGAAGTGAGAGATGGAGTTTGCAAATACATACAAAAGCACCAAACAGCTCAGCCCTCCCCACCAGGGCAGAGATGAAAATGTAAATTTGCTAGGAAAATAACTTTCCTGCAAACCTGCCACATCCCCGCTGTGGGACGGGTTCTCCCCCCGGGGGTTTGTGCCTCAGTGTATTCCTTTACAGAACCGTGATCCAGCATCATCTTGCCCCAAGTGTGGGGTGCCGTCTGTGGTCTCTCTGATGCAGGAGGCCCCATACTTGCCACCCCGGCCTCCAGAGGAAGAAGCTTTCTACTTGAAGCCATCACTTGCTGCTGGGTCCCCGCCGTCCTTTCTCCACCCACACGGAAACTAAGAGCCCTGAGGCTCCACTCGCAGATGTGTGTGTCCTTGCCCCCCGGGTGCTGCTCTTGGGGGGATCCAGTGCCCCCCCCCCCGCCCACACTGCCAGCTCCAGGCCAGCACTGTTCACCTTAGGGTCCCAGCCCCGGGGCAGGATATCGTCCCCGCCGCCTGCCCTGAGGACAGCACAAGTGGGGCCTTTAAACCCCAAAGCCAGGGTGTTTTCTCCCCACATCAGGCTTCCTCCTGCGGTTCCTCCTGAACCAACCACTATCGCCATGACTACCACACTGCACGGGAAACGGGTTTGCTAAGAGACTCTCCCATCGGGTCAGGTCACCCAGACTCACATGACGGGGCTGCCGTGCCTTCGAGCAGGGAGTCATTGTTCTGTGCTGGCAACTGTCAGACCCATATTCTGGGAATTCCATTGTCTCAGGTGAGAACTGAATAACTATTTTTGGAAAACTCAGCAGTTACTAAGCTAAATAAGAGATGTTTTAAAATTTAGAGGGCAGAAAAATAGAAAGTATTTCCCTGAAGACACTTACCAGTCTAGTCTGATACTCAGATATGCGGAAACACCTAGTCAGCGTCTAAGAAAGCCCTAGATCGTGAGATGCGGGCACAGTTGCACTCGGATCTGTCTGCACCGGTCCCAGAGTCCTCGGTCTGCCTATCTCCCTCCATCTCCGCTCGTGTGCCCATCTGTGTCACACACACACATGCACCTATCAGGAATCCCCCTTCACCGCAACGGTGGGGCATTAAACCACCTTCCAGGCTCTGCTGGGGGCTCACGTGGTTAGGAATCTGCCGGCAGTGCGGGAGACCCAGGTTCGATCTCTGGATTGGAAGGATCCCCTGGAGAAGAGAATGGCTACCCACTCCAGTATTCCTGCCTGGAGAATCCCATGGACAGAGGAGCCTGGTGGGCTACAGTCCATGAGGTTGCAAAGAGTCGGACATGACTGAGCGACCAACACTTCACAAACGACCTCCTGGTGGGCAGACCGCACACCATCCAGGAGCTGCCTTGCGTCGGTTCCTCACCATGCAGACCTGCAGGAGCTGCTGCCCTGCGCCCCAGCCACCCGGCGGGCAGTCACATGACACGCATGGCTGAGAAGAACGTGGTACAACCCAAGAACCAAATCTTCAATGTTACTGATTTTGAAAGGACTTAGATTTTAAGATCCGCATGTCTCAAGGGGCAGTGTGGTCCCACCGTGCTTGACGCGCCTACCCTTTGTTCCAGCATCCCCAGAACCTGCCAGGCTCGCATCAGCTCCTTCTTGTCAATGACGAACACCGGGGCCTCTCTCAAAGACATACGATTTTGTACAGCAGTGAATATGGAGTTCAGAAGGTAAAGTCCGCCTAAAACACACCCTCATAAGTACTAGCAGCTGCAGAGGTCAGCTCTGTGAGCTCCAGCCTCGGACCTCGGCCATGAAGGTCCCCTGTCCCCGCCCAAGGGGGCCACCTGCTGCAGGGCTGGGAGACACACGCGGCAAACAGCATCCATGCGTCTAACTGCTTCTGGGTTTCCTGCACTTCCTGTAGAATCCTGCCCGCCTGACTTGCTTGGTGCTAGAACTTCAGTGAGCTCTTGAAAAGAGAAATAAAATCATGTAGAAAATGCGCCCTTTCAAGGAGGCCTTCCAAAATCTGTGAGTGATCAATAGTCTCTGATTCGAGTCGTGGAGATATCAGCATGGGATCTGTATCTGACGTGAGGAGGAACCACAGGGGTATAAAATGAAAGACCTCGTCCAGGCCGGACTTGTGAAATCGGCACTGAAGGACCCAGGGCCGCCTCTGAAGGGGGTGTAGTCTCCCAGCCGTCCTCTGGGCCCCGAGGGACGGCAGTATCCCCAGGGAGGGTGAAAAACGTCGCGTTTCAGAACCAGCGCTTCTCAGCAGCAGGAGAGTGCAGCCTTGCTGAGACTTCTGAGCTCTCACTTCACAGCCGGGCCTGGACGTGCGGGGTCAGCACCCGCCTGGGCTCCAGGGGGAAGGAAGACAGTCTGTCATCGCAGTCTTGGGTGCCGAGCACAAGCCTACGCTTGATTCTGATTTGTAAGGACTGTGAGGGGCCATTTTGTTGCCTCTGAAAAGCTCAGAACATGTACACGAACAACCAACCTTTGTTGGTTGGGCGGCCATGGGCCTCACAAACAGACCTGAGTGAGGCGTGAGACACAGGTGTCATTAGTGAGCAAACCGCCCCCTCAACAGCCCTCATAAAAATAATGAGGCAGTGACGAAGTGGTGCCCCAGGGAGCATAAACCCGCAGAAGGCAGCTCAGCAGCCCTGATTCATGACCCCACCTGGCTGCGTTCCACCCGAGCTCGGCCCCAGGCCAGCCCCACCCCTCCCAGGATGGCCTCATGGACCCCTGTCCAGGGGCCCTCCCTTCAGATCACTTCAGTTCAGTTCAGTCACTCAGTCATGTCCAACTCTTTGCTACCCCATGAATTACAGCACCCCAGGCCTCCCTGTCCATCACCAACTCCCAGAGTTTACTCAAACTCATGACCATCGAGTCAGTGATGCCATCCAGCCATCTCATCCTCTGTCATCCCCTTCTCCTCCTGCCTTCAATCTTTCCCAGCATCAGGGTCTTTTCAAATGAGTCAGCTCTTCGCATCAGGTGGCCAAAGTACTGGAGTTTCAGCTTCAGCATCAGTCCTTCCAAAGAACACCCAGGGCTGATCTCCTTCAGAATGGACTGGTTGGATCTCCTTGCAGTCCAAGGGACTCTCAAGAGTCTGCTCCAACACCACAGTTCAAAATCATCAATTCTTTGGTGCTCAGCTTTTTTTATAGTCCCAACTTTCACATCCATACATGACCACAGGAAAAACCATAGCCTTGACTAAACGGACCTTTGCTGACAAAGTAATGTCTCTGCTCACCTGCTAAGCACAAGCCCTGAGGGGACCTGAGGCCCCCAGCTGAGGGTTTAGGGCTTGAAACCCCAGGGGCGTGGAGTACCCTGCAGTGCACATCTTTTGTGTCCTGTCACCCTACCGTAGGGCTTATTAGGGTTGAGCACACTTAGCTTTTATCAGAAACCACGAACACATTTGCGAAGAGCTGACTTTGGGCCACAAGAGTCGTTCAGTAGAAGTGACACGTTGTCAGACATTTCTGAGATGGATCATAGATTCTGTATTGCACGTCCTCCACCTTGCCCTGCCCTCAGCACACACACAGACACACAGACACACAGACACACACACACACACACACACACACACACACACCCCTAAATGGAAACAAACAAACTGGGAAACTGTTTTAAAGAAAAGTGACACACTGAACACCAGTCATTCACTATAAACAACGTGACAATAAACTTGTCCTCTGGATGAAACTACAGCAGAGCAGCCCACCCCCGAATGGCTCTCGGATGTCCAGCCCCGCCCCTCCCACCCCGCCATGAGCCTTCTCTCCTCACAGTCATGTTCTTGGGCGCCCAGCAGCTGACCACACAGGTCAGGAGCCCGGCGACCTACGAGGCACCTGTGTATCTTCTTGTTTTCAGCTGGTCTCACAGGCCTGCCTTCTGCATTCCTTCCTCCCTGTCCCAGCCCCTGACTCCTGTGTTCCTGCGTCTATGACGCTGAATCATTTCTGAGAGTTGACGGGACAGGGCAAGGAGGCCAGAGACGTTGGCCCGTCGTCAGACACGCAGCGCAGAACAAGCTGAGGCAATGCTGACTTCAGTGAATAGTTTGTTTTCTTTCAAGTTGGGGAAGTATTTGAGCTCGAGATGGATACACTTGGCCTGAAAATCGTATTCAGGTTCAGTTTGGGGTTTGCATTGGATTGAGAATATAGTTGCAAGCGTGGCACCGCAGATAAGATTTCATGAATTGTTAGGGACTTGAATTTAAGCAGGAAGAGGGCGGAAGAGTTAGATTTCCCAGGAATGGACAGTGTACTGAGCGCCCTCCTTTAGGGGGTCCAGGTGGACTGGCTGGGGAGAGGGCGTGGGTGGTACATGTTTTTAATCCCCAGTCTCTTTCGGGCTCGCCACTTGGGGTGCCCACAGGCAGCTCCTGAGCTGCTGTTTCTGACCCTCTGCCAGGTAATTTCAGAAAGGCCACCGTGTTATTTTATCTTTGAGGACAAGTTTATTTCCAACTCTGACAGTGAAAAGTGTGTCCTTTCGTATGAAAAACTCTGCACTTGCTTTGTTATTAAGGAAAACTTTTTAAAAAATTAATCAAACACTTACAATGTTTTAAATGAAACAAAACCTAAAAATCTAGATTTTAAAGTGATGCTTCCTGTCCTTTTCACTCATGACTAAAGCAATGTGGCTTTAAAGTTTAAATTTGAGAGATTTTAGAGACCGGAATACATTAATGAAAATTTATCTTTCTCTGTGTGTGTGTGTATATGTGAGGGTGGGGGACATTTTCTCGTCCACCAGCCTCCAAACTGCAAAATACCCATCGGCAGCTGTGTGGACATCTTCTCAGGCTCAGCCCGAGCTCTGCACTTGGACGAATCTAACACACGATGGTCCTAATTGAGATTTGATATGCACATTAATTTAATTGTCATATGGTTAAACAGAAGTGTAGATAAACTTCATTATTGTTTCCATGACTTTTGATACTTGAAAAACAAAGTCTCTTATTTACTATGTCCTAAATTATGCTGTTGCACATGTCATATGTAACCAAATGTAAGTCATGAGTGAATAAATAAGGCAAGTTGTTAATTACTCTAATTCCCCTTGGAGAGTGAGGGTGGCTGCAGCCCGGGCTATTCATAGACGTGTGTGTGTTCACACTTGACCTTCTCCGAGCTGCACTAAATCACAAAAAAACAGCGTCTCAGAATTTAAAAATGAACTGTTTCTGAGTGTGTTGGGGGGACAATGCCTCTTTCCGACTCAGTCTGCAGAGTGTCTTTGCCGGCACACCGGGGACCTGGCCCCCACCCCCGTCCCCCCCACCTGCACCCGCCGCCCTCCCCCTCTTGCTGCAGACCCCCTCTTCCAGCTGCTCATCGTGTGCCCCTCAAGCTGGTGTCCACCCACACCCCTGGGCTCATTCTCTTTCCCTGGCTGGCTCCCTTCCACCCTGCAATGCACACCTTGTGGGAACGAAGACTGGCCCGCCTGTGCCCACACCTCCCGGCCCCTGGGCACCAGCATGGCCAGCAAGTCAGCAGCGCTTCACCCCAGGGCCAGCTTGGGTGCGGTCTGGTCAGTGGGAGGCATCCAAGCGGACCTCGGTAGTGAACTTCAAACCCTGCGGGAGCCCTTACTTTTGCTAGAAATACCTGAGTGTGCATTTGCAGAGAGTGTGAAGCAGACACTCTAGACGGAGCAAGGAATCGATCCCAGTGGTCTTGGTGATCGACATCCGTCACCTGTGTGTATCAAGCTCTTGAGAGGCACTTGGTTTCTTAATCAAGTTCAGGTGACTCATCTTGCTCTTGATCGGGTGGAAACCAGCTTCGGCCTGACTGTTCCTCTGATTCCTGGAGCGAGTCTGAGCAGGTTCTCTGTTTCGGGGATCCGCCTGGATGATCGTGCTTATGGAACTCAGCTAGGAAGAAAAGCACCACAGAGGCAAGTGGCAATTCCATTTTGCAAAACAAGTGTGTTCCTTTTGAGCAAGGGAACCAGAACGCAGGCGCAATCCGAGTTCTCTGTGAAATCTCTCTTCTGTTTATTTCTCAATCTTGTTGCATTAACAGGCACATTAAAGCCTGATTTTTCCTTATGAAGATTTTATTTCTGCCTTTACCAAAATGTGGGAAAAAAAAACAGAAAATGCATATAGTAAAATCAGTAGTGATGAAGTCGAGCGGTGACCGTACTAGCTGAGGGTCAGATTCTGTTACAGTCACGACACGTATGGACATTTTCGTGTTCAGGATAATCCAGGAGCTACATGGTGTCATTATGCCCATTTTGTGTGGAAGGAGGAAACAGAGGAGGCTTATATTCAGAAAAATGGCTGGAACCTGGTACATCAGCGTGTTTGTCCTTTAAGCGAAGACGCGTCTTCCAGTACCAGTCTTCTGCGCTTCATCCTGTCTGCATCAAGGGAGCAGCTGAATGCCCACGTGCAGGCTCAGAGCAACAAGTTCAAGGAGAGTAGGCAGGAGAGGTTTTCATTCTACGAAACTAAATGACGTGAATTCACCTTCAGATGAAGAAAGTCAGAATTTTCCGTTACCTTATTCTGTTTTCAGTTACTGTAGACTATCCGTTTGAGCCAAATGAATGTCCTTCTGTGAGTTAGCTTTAAGTGCATTTTAATTAAACTTTCTAGTCACCCAACCATCAAACTCTTTCAGTAAAAGAGCTCCGCTAAAACCCACCTCCCTCTCCCCCGAGCCATGCCCGCCCTGGGTCGGCGTCCTTCTCATGCTACTTAACCAGCTGATAGAGCAGTGGCTGACAGAAATAAGCAGCAGGATATCTGCATTTCTAAAGCAGATGTTAGCATGTCCAGTTGCACAACAGGCCTCAGTCGGCAGTTTTACTGCGACACTCGTTAAGATTTATGTTGCTCTGACTTCTGACAGTCAGTGATGAAATAAAGTCCTGAGCTCCTTTCTTTGCATGGCTTATTTACACAACACTGCGATCATAGTTCTGCTACTAAATGGTCTTCCAGAGAGGGTGGCTTTAAAAGTAAGTAGTAAAAGGATCATTTCCTAATCCAAGATAATAGGGCCGCAAGTGCCTCAGACGTGCAGTGCTGAATTCTTTCAGTGGTGTGGCAGTGTGTCGCTTAAACCGCCTGCAAAGCATCCATGCTTTCTAAACATCTCTATTGAGATGTGATGCACATGCCGTACAACTCGCCTGTATAATCGGTACAGTTCAGTCATATTTTTTAGTTTAGTCATAGATGTGTGGGACTCTCACAGCAGTCGATTTCAGAACCTGTTCCTCACCTCAGGAAAGAATCGTTCCCTTCAGGTGTCGCTCATCCCCCCAGCCTCCCAGCCCCTAGCCGTACGTGACCACTGCTTCTAGATTTCTGTACTCTGGACATTTTGTCTGAATGCAGCCATTTAATATGTGGTCTTTTCTCTCAGGCTTCTTTCAGGCAGTATGACATGTTCAATGGTCGTCCATACTGTAGCCTGTGTCATCCTTTTTAAGGTCAAATAATGACTCATTGGAAAAGACTCTGATGCTGGGAGGGATTGGGGGCAGGAGGAGAAGGGGACGACAGAGGATGAGATGGCTGGATGGCATCACTGACTCAATGGACGTGAGTCTGAGTGAACTCCAGGAGTTGGTGATGGACAGGGAGGCCTGGCGTGCTGCGATTCATGGGGTCGCAAAGAGTTGGACATGACTGAGCGACTGAACTGAACTGAACTGAACTGAATATCTTTTGTATGGGTATTTCACATTTTATGTATCCATTCATCCACTGATGGACAGTTGGGTTGTTTCCACGTTTTGGCTACCATAAATAACAACCACTATGAACAAAAACTCACAGACAAGTTTTAGTGTGGACATATGTTTTCATCTTTCTCATATAGCTTCTTAACTTTTAAAAATCCTAGATTTTTCATATACTCATATTATCAAAAATTATTCTTATGTTTTCCAGGCAAATCTAGGAAAGGGGCCCTAGATTTGAAGTCTCATCTCATTGAGAGTCATAAGGTCAGCATTCTTTTCCTCTGGAGTCCACAATATTGAGCAGGAAGCATTTTTGGTGCCTTTAGTCATAAATCTATTCAAGTTAATCACGCTACCCATCCCCCCAGCCCCACCCCCCAGCCCCAGGCCACCACTAATGTGCTATCAGTCTCTATAGATTTGTCTGTTCTGGACATTTCTTATGTATGTAATCATATAACATGTGTGTGTGTGTGTCTCACTTCTTTCACTGACGTAATGTTTTCAAGTCTCATCCATGTTGTAGCACATGCTGAAAGGTTGTTGTTGAATCACGCAAAGACGCCGGGATTCTTGGCCCCCGGAGGAGAAGAATTCAATCCGGGGCCAGAGACGAGGCTTGATCACTCAGAGCTTCTGTGTAATAAAGTTTTATTAAAGTAAAGGGGATAGAGAAAGCTTCTGACATAGGCATCAGAAGGGGGACAGATAGAGTACCCCCCTGCTAGTCTTCAGCTGGATGTTATATAGTCACCAGCAGTCTGTTAATGAAAGAAAGGAATGTCTTAAAACTCAGAATGACACCAGGCCCCTCACCCATAAGATGCATTTTGGGATAATCTTGGCACCAAATGGTTCATCCTGGGCCATAAAATGATTAACTTGAATCTTGAAGAAGGGCAGATCACCATGCAAATAGTTTCATTTACACAGATTAGAGGAACAGTATCTGAGTGTAACATACTGGTTTGTCAAGTAGGTTCTGAGCCAAAAGGCGGAACCAACTTGAAGACAGAGTTTGGGGTAAATGCATAGTATTTTAGCATAGCTTAAGATAAACATTTCCATAAGAAAAAGGCATCGGTTATCTCTAGGTTTGAGAATAGTTAACTTCAGGTGAAACCAGGTGTTATTATGGCAACACAGTATTTTAAGAGAAACCTCCTTTTAAATTTGTATGCTGCTGCTGCTAAGTCACTTAAGTCGAGTCCGACTCTGTGCGACCCCATAGATGGCAGCCCACCAGGCTCCCCCATCCCTGGGATTCTCCAGGCAAGAACACTGGAGTGGGTTGCCATTTCCTTCTCCAATGCATGAAAGTGAAGTTGCTCAGTCGTGTCCGACTCTTAGCGACCCCATGGACTGCAGCCCACCAGGCTCCTCCATCCATGGGATTTTCCAGGCAAGAGTACTGGAGTGGGGTATAGCGAAGGAAAAAATACAGCTAGTTTGTTTCCTCCTGCCACTTAAGAGAGAGAAAAAATGTCTGACACTTGCAGGCTATTTCCTCCGTTTGGAGACCCCTGGCCTTCCTGCCTGTTACCCTCTCAATGTCAGTACGTCATCCCTTTTTACTACTGAATAATATTCCACTGTAGGAAAATGCCATGTTTTACTTATCCATTCATTGGTTGGTGAACATTTGGGTTGTTCCCACCTGTTGGGATTGTGAATCGTGATGCTATGAACATGTGTGTGTGTGTTTGCATGGACATATGTTTTCATTTCTCCTGGGTGTATACAGAGAACGCACGTGCTGAGTCAAATAAGTAACTCTGCTTCTGAGAGGCCAGCCGGCTCTCCCACAGCGGCTGTGCCATTTTGTTACCAGAGTAAGCAGTTTTCATTTTTCTTCCTAGTCTTTACTTTGATCCCATAAGCTGTCAGTGTTTTGCTGGTATCTTCTGTTACTTGTCCAAATCCAGCCAAGAGCAAGAATAAGACTATGATCCTTGTTTATTTTAAGAAATAAACCAAAAATGCTGAGTAATAAGCGCAGAGTAATCAGAAGTATTTTATATACTTCTTAATAGTTTACTAACAATATACAGTTACACAGCCATACTCACAGGCATGCACACACTCAGACACACACACGTACACAAACACACACATGATTTTTTCTGGTGCTTGTACTTTAGTACTTTAATGGTTTCAAACAAAGTTTATCACCAGACTTAAGTAACAGGAACATGTGGTGGTGGTTTAGTCGCCAAGTCATGTCTGACTCTTTGCACCCCATGAACTGTAGCCTGCCAGGCTCCTCTGTTTATGGGATTCCCCAGGCAAGAATGCTGGAGTGGGTGGCCATTTCGTTCGCCAAGGGATCGTCCCAACCCAGAGATCAGACCCAAGTCTCCTGCACTGCAGGTGGATTCTTTACCAACTGAGCCCCCAGCCCCGAGCCCCCAGCCAGAAGGAACACACAGGACTTTTTCACCCACAGAAAACACCTGTAGATTCGACCCTCCCTGCCTCACTCTGGTCCCTGGAGCGCCCACACCACCCTGGCTGCCTGGTCGTCGGCCGGATGGTTTCCTTGCTTCCCTTGCCCTCTCTGCTGGCAGCTGAGGTCTCTGAGAAGTGACTGAGAGCAGATGATGGGAACTGAAGCTAAACACGTACACGGCCAGCTCTACGGGGCCTCAATTTATTCTGAGTGTGAAAGGAATGATTTGCTTCTTGAATCAGAGAGAGAGAGAGTTTCCCTTAGAGAGAGTCCTCAATTTTCCTTGAAAACACAAAGTGTTTCTGGAGCCTGGGCCTGGCTGGTTAGCACACTGGCTTCTGCCCCAGGTGCCTGCCTGACCCCCTTCACAGGTCGCTGCTCCATGGGCTCATCTCTCCACCAGCAGAGTGCCTTCCTGGGAGGATCCTGGGTGGGGAGTGTCCTGGGTGACCCCAGTGGCCAAGCCCATGCCAGCTCCTGAGAGTCACGGGCAGCTCAGGGGTGTCAGAGGGCAACCACCCTGGAGAGGGGTGACAGTCCAGCTCCAGGGATGCAAGTCAGCCCCTCAGGATTCCCACCAGGGACATTCTGCCTTCTTTGACCCTGGAGCTGCGTCCACCCTCTGCTTGAGGCCCCGGCTGGACATCCAGGGAGAAAACAGTGGGAAGAAGGCTTGTATCAGAAAGCGCACGTGAAATCAGTGACCCCAGCAGAAGACAGTGTGCAAAGACGCTCCCTTGTTCCCATCACTCTTTCTGTCTCTGGGAATTATCGCCCCAATGTTATAGGAAGTCTTCTCTACCTTTCCTCTGATGAAACAAGAATATTTTAAAAAGTCCTCTGTTCACAGGAATTTCCTAATCACACAGCTAGAAACCTCTGCGTCATGATGTTCCTTCCACACTCGAGCAAATGAAGTAGAGGGAACTTCAATTGTTTTCCAAAGTTACCCATGTTGGGGTTGAGGGGGCTGGATTCAGGTACAAGAAATGGTCCTCAGAGACCCGGTTCTTAGCTTTTGTGCAAATCATGATTTGGTACAATCAAGACCTGACTCACTGGGAAAGACCTCGATGCTGGGAAAGAAAAGGCAATAGGAGGGGGCGCGGTGGAGGGCAAGATGGTTGGATGGCATCACTGACTCGGTGGACATGAATTTGAGCAAGCTCTGGGAGACAGTGGAGGACAGCAGAGCCTGGCGTGCTGCAGTCTATGAGGTCAGAAGGAGTCAGACATGACTTAGTAACCAAACAATAAGAATAACACCCCCTCCACGATGACTAAGGTCAAAGATGCGTGTGGCACCCTGAGACTTCTCTGATGAGGGTTATAATGCTGGATGGTGACTGGTACCCAGAGCTCTGTGGCTCCAACCAGGCTGTGTTCTGTCAGGCAAGCCTGAGAGGCTGAAACGTGGATGTGGAGTGTGGCGAATGTGCCGCTGCTGAACCTGTAATGAAATCTCTGCTGGGTTTCTTCTTTCTGTTTAAGACGATGACATCAGTCAAGCGTAAGATACGGAGGGAACATCATGGGAGAGGGAGGAGTGGGTGACCAGTGAAACTTACCTGGCTCAGCATCCGAGGAACTGAGTGTGGTGGATCACACCGTGCATTTTTCCTAGAGTATCTCAGAAAAAGTAAGCGTGATGCTCACTCAGCAAGCTGGCTCACCCAACCCAGGACCAGTTTAAATGGGGCTGATCTGATAGGGACTGGCTGGATGGTTCTCTGGTTTTCTTTTTGAATTTTGTCTACAACATGGGAGCTCCCCACGGAGGCCCATGCCTTCACACTCCTCACATCCTCGGTTCCTGCGACAAGGTCCTCATGGGAATCAATGAGTGAATGGGAAGAGAATTGAGGAAATAAAACCAGATAAGACTTCCCCTGCATCTAAACCCATGATGCCCACTCAAGTGTCGTGGCAGTTCAGGAAGTGTCTTTTTTTAAGGGACTGCACACTTCTCAAAACCATTTCCCACTTCTTTTTTTTCTTAAGCAATCTATAGTGGACCATGTCTCCAAGTCTAACATGTACCTGGTTTTGCAGTTTAGAATGTCACTTTTTAAATGTTTCAACACCTTTCCTGTCCTGATATGTTTTCTAGTTTGAATCAGAACTTTTATAAACTTTTTAACTTCTAAAAAATGTGCCTGCAGTGGTTTTTTTTTACCCCTCCCCCAGAGCTTTCTTGTTATTTGTCAGAAGTTTCTATAATGATCAGCAGCTTATCCTCTGGGTCATTCCTCCTAAAATTGCCACCCTGAGACTGTCAGTCTTATAAAAAGGCTGGGCTGACAAAAGGCAGCTTTTCCTCCATAACTGTGTGTGTGTGTCAGTAGCTGTACCACGTAGAAGAAAATCTCTAAAAATGACACTTGAAAGGATGGGGTCTGTTGCCAGGGAATTGGACATGATGGTTAGCAAGCACAGCAAACTGGTTCGACTGAGATGAACATTGTGCCAACGTTGTTGAATAATGAATCTCCTTGATGATCATGGGAGTTTTGCTTGTTGTATTTTCCCCTAAAATTCACAGGGGAAAGTAAGTGGATTCTTACACTGTTAGGCTGATGGAAGGGGAAACTGCTACAAATATTACAAAGAAGTCCTAACAGCTTGAAACGCACTCAGAGATTTACAGTCACAGACACAACTTAAGAATCAGGATGCACTGGGATAAGGACACTTGGGGTCTCCATGTCCTGGGCCTGACCCTGTTATAGGCTGAGCCCTTTATCACATTTTATAACTTACAGGAAGCTCTTCTTTATCACGAAAATTCCATTCCATTTGAGACACATCACCTTTAATTTCTTTGTGTCACTTGTGGACATTTTGCTTATTGAAAGTGTGTTCTTTATAAGGATGCTTTTCATACTCACGAATAGCAACAGTATCAGGTCTCGGAAACAAGTTCTTTTCTTTGGACAGAAATTAGTCAGTAAATTTCCCAGGGCAGCATGTACTTTCCACACACCTTCATGCTCCATGGTGTGGGGGAGAGAGGTTTACTCAAGTAGAGGGTTGGTACGG
Source organism: Capricornis sumatraensis (assembly GCF_032405125.1). NCBI lineage: Eukaryota > Metazoa > Chordata > Mammalia > Artiodactyla > Bovidae > Capricornis > Capricornis sumatraensis. The sequence continues at coordinate 4,861,212 of NC_091089.1, forward strand.
AGAAGGGAGAAGGTGGGGGCAGAGGGGGAGGTGCTTCCACGGTCCTGCCTGTATCACTGCTGGGGGCTGCACCTGTGGGCGCTCTGATGGAAGGGCGCCCTATTACGAGAGCCCAGAGGCTGCTTGAGGCATGGTGTGAGACACGAAGCATCTCTTCACCACGATGCCACTCCAGCCTCACCCATGGATGTGAGGAAGCTGTGTGACCATATCATAAACCTCCATTCACTGAAAGCACAATGATTTGCTTGAAATATCACGCTTTTCCTCTGAACCATCATCCCTGACCCTCAGCACTGTTTTACTGAGTTTTACCGAGAAGGAAAATGCTGTCCATTCTAGTTAGAAGACTTCATTGATTTTGCAGGAGCATCCTGATTTTAAAATGTGGGAAAAAATATCCACAATGATTTACAGTAACAGCTAAATTGTATTTAATTAACCACTTCTCCAATAAAGCTTATTATTTTGTAGTTAGTGAAGGATATGATATTGATGGGTTTCACAGGTGGCACTAGTGGTAAAGAACCCACCAGCCAATGCAGGAGAGATTCGGGTTCCAACCCTGGGTGGGAAAGATACCCTGGAGGAGCAACCCACCCCACGATTCTTGCCTGGAGGATCCCATGGACAGAGGAGCTTGGCGGGCTACAGTCCATAGGGTCTCAAAGGGGCGGACATGACTGAGATGACTTAGCATAGCACAGCACCTGATATTCATACCAGCATAGAAGGGAGACATGAAACCAACACAGATAACAAGAATTTATAGCTGATGAATGAATCTATCACAAAATTCTTTCTGTTCCAGGTTTTACTCTCTTCTAAAAATAAATAGGTAGATACAAAAAAATACATACTACGTTACCTTTGGCTCCCTCTGCTAAAACAGAACTTAGCCATTTAAAACTAGTCTTCAGTTCAGTTCAGTTACTCAGTCGTGTCCAACTCTTTGCGACCCCATGGACTGCTGCACACCAGGCTTCCCTGTCCATCACCAACTCCCAGAGCTTGCTCAAACTCCTGTCTATCGAGTCAGTGATGTCATCCAACCATCTCATCCTCTGTCGTCTCGTTGTCCTCCGGCCCTCAAGCTATTCTTAAACAGCATCAAATTGAAATGTTCTCTCCAGCACTTGTGGGGGACCAGGCGCTGTGCCAGGTTTGGGGCTAGAAAAATTTATCAGGCAATATCCCATCCTCAAAAAGTTTACAGTGTTGGTGGGGAGACAGGGATGGGGCATATTGGTCTACAGTAGAGACCAGCTCAGATCTACAGGATGGGGGGAGGGGGGACACAAGAAGGGGACTGGAGACAGGGAAGCCACTGACGTTGGGGTGGGGCTCGGTGAGGGCCTGAACCCCCAGGTCAGGTGGAAGGGATGATCTGAAAGATAGCGACGCAAAGTGTGCATGGAGCCCAGAGAGTGAAGCAGCAGGGAGGGGAGCTCGGCGAGGCAGGCTGCCCACGGTCTGGCCAGAGGCCAGGTTAGGCACTGTCTTTAAAAGATTATGGTTTGACTCATTCAGCCTCCAGAAATGTGTCTTGTGCAACGTTGAGCAAGCAAGCAAGGAGTAAGGCAGCATCAGTCATAACAGGTCACAGGGTCCTGGGCTGGAGCCTGGTTACCTGGGAAGAGTGACGCTGTGATGCAGGGCTAGGTCCCTGCTGACCAGGACACAGTGTCCTCAGGGACACCCTCTCCAGGACTCCTGGTTCAGTGACAGAGCAAGAAGCAGAGGCATATCCAGAGTGTGGCAGCTTTTACATAAACACAAAAAGGAGGAGGAAGGGAGTGAACTTGGGCAATGGCTGAAATGAGCCCAGGCTGTTTTGAGGAAGACAGAGGCTAGAACCTCACCCGCAGGCAGGGTGGCAGCTGGGAGGTGCCCAGGGAGCCTACTTGTCTCCCTGTGACCTTTTCAGTGCTTTTTGAATTTGATGTCAAGCTCAGGCATTCAATAGGAAAATAATTAAATACCATAAAATTGATTTAAAATAGGAACTGAACCACATCTATTCTGTGCACTTAAATTTTAAAATTCAAAAAGAACCCTGGAAAAAAAAATTGACATAAACAAGAAAAAAGACAAGGAATCCTCTCACACCCAAAAAAAAGTACCATGGTCTTCATAAAAGAGCAGAGGGAATGGGGGAAGGGAGGGAAGAAACTCCAACTCTGAGGGTGCATGTTCCCAGAGTAGACAGGATGGAGACCCAGCCACTCCAGCCCCTCCCCTCAGAGGTCCAGGTGGGTTGAGGATATTAGTATCAGTCCTGCACCCTGGAAGGGACTCTCCCCCAGGGCTGCTGCTGTTGTCCAGTTGTTCAGTCATGTCTAATTCTTTGCAACCCCATGGACTTCAGCACGCCAGGCCTCCCTGTCCATCACCAACACCTGGAGTTTACCCAAACCTATGTCCACTGAGTCAGTGATGCCATCCAACCATCTCGTCCTCTGTTGTCCCCTTCTCCTCCTGCCTTCAGTCATTCCAGCATCAGGGTCTTTTCTAATGAGTTAGTTCTTTGCATCAGGTGGCCAAAGTATTGGAGCTTCAGCTTCAGCATCAGTCCTTCCAATGAATATTCAGGACTGATCTCCTTCAGAATAGACTGGTTGGATCTCCTTGCAGTCCGAGGAAATCTCAAGAGTCTTCTCCAACACCACAGTTCAAAAGCATCAATTATTTGGCACTCAGCTTTCTTTATAGTCCAACTCTCACAACCATACATGTTTACTGGAAAAATCACAGCTTTGACTAGACAGACCTTTGTTAGCAAAGTAATTAGTCTCTGCTTTTTAATATGCTGCCTAGGTTGGTCATAGCTTTTCTTCCAAGGAGCAAGCCTCTTATAATTTCATGGCTGCAGTCACCATCTGCAGTGATTTTGGAGCCCCCCAAAATAAAGTCTGTCACTGTTTCCATTGTTTTCCCATCTATTTGCCATGAAGTGATGGGACTGGATGCCATGATCTTAGTTTTCTGAATGTTGAGTTTTAAGCCAGCCTATTCACTCTTCTGTTTCACGTTCATCAAGAGGTTCTTTAGTTCCTCTTCACTTTCTGCCATTAGAGTGGTATCATGTGCATATTTAAAGTTCTTGATATTTCTCCCGGCAATCTTGATTCCAACTTGTGACTCATCCAGCCCGACCTTTCTCATGATGTACTCTGCATATAAGTTAAATAAGCAGGGTGACAATAGGCAGCCTTGATGTACTCTTTTCCCAGTTTTGAACTAGTCAGTAGTTCCATGTCCTCTTCTCTCCCAGGGCTACCACTGGGAGAAAGTTAGAACCCAAGGGAATCCGTTTTGGTATCAATTCCATCCCATGCTTTCAGCTCACAATCCAAAACAGGAACCAAGTAGTCACATTCCTGAGATACATGGGATGATGTCTAGCTTATTTAATTTAATCATTTCAGTTTCTTCTGTATGGAAATACATCCTCCAGATGCTTGCATGCTCAGGCAGAGAAAACAAAGCAAAATTCCACATCCTGTACAGAAATCCACACTCTAAACTGAAATTCCACCTCAGACCTTGAGGATGGATGTGAGAATTTGTTTATCAGCTCCAAAATGTGTCAGGAGGAAAACATATTATTTTAAGAGTTTATGTTGTGTTGTTTTTTTCCCCCCCCCAGGACAGTGAAACTAACAGAGGAGAATATGAAAAGAAGAGAAACACTCGTGATCTTTCCCGGGAGATCTCGGAAGACAGTGATGTGTTTGGTATGTAATGTGAAAATGAGAACATGTGATTTCCTATGGTGATCCTGGGCAAACACATTCTCATTTGGAGAAGGTCTTACTATTTTAATTACATGAGTGAACTGTGAATCTGTTCTCCTTGTTAGAAGAGCAGGCTGTGCAGAAACCTGGAGGCTAAGTACCCTCCACCCACCTTCTGAGAACACCCTCACATGCTCCGCCGCCATGAGACTGCCCTGGCCACCCTCAGTGCCCGTCTCCGTCTTGCTTGTGCTCTTGGCTGGGTTTCACGTGCTGTTTTGTGCCCACAGACACCAGAGATTCCCCAGGTTTCCCCTTGCTGTATGCTGTTTCTCCAATCACATATTTGATCAGTTGGGTGTGGTCATCAGAAGCGGTCACAGTGCGCATAGGAACTATCTAATGAGGAAGCGCGGTAGTCCCAGGACCTGGACACGCTGGAGTTCATGGTGACTGCCAACAGTGACTCAGGAGGTGTTGGGAAATATGTTTTCTGTAAAAGTTTACTTACTCGTCGCCCTAGAGACGGAGGTTGCCTCTCAGGTTCCCACCGACTTTTGTGTGTTCACTCTTGGTCCCCTCCGCCGCCTGATGGTGGGCCTGGTGGCTCGCCCAGGGCCACAGGCCAAGCTGGGACTCGAGCAGACCTGGCCTAGGTGTCGCTCCTTGCTCCACGTGTTTGTATTCCTAGAGGCCGGCTCCTGGTGGCTCGCTTATCAAAACAGAGGGCTGTTCTCTGGCTGCTAAGACATACCTTAGTCACAGAGCGAGGCCTCCCCTCAGGGAACTAGACAGACTACCACTGCCCACTTTCTCAGTATCTTAAGCTTCCATGAAAATCAACCCAAAGGCCCAGAGATGAAGCCCTGAGGATTGGTGTAGGGGAGTCAAGATAGGCAGGCGGGAGAGGAGCCATTGCTGGGTGCTGATTTGCTTGGGGGTTTTCTTGGGGCCTGAACAGCCCAGCACCTCTTGGTGGTGGGGTTTGCACTCCATGGGGGAAGAGGAGGGGGGAGAGGGGGCAGCCTGCCTGGAGAGCAGCCTGCGTGCCTTGGGGTCTAGAGCGGGGCACAGTCTTTGAGTCTGTACAGAGCCTCTGAGTGTCAGTGACTTTAACACTCAAGCTGCCTGTAATCCTCTAGATTAAAAGGTGTCTTTAGCCTTCTATTCCAACTGCATATGTGTATAAATACATATAAGAAAGTGACAAAGCAGAAATGTCCAATTTTAGGTTCTACATACAAAGAAGAGCAAGTTTTTAGAGCTGTTTCGGCTAAGCTCGCTTATTTTTAAAGTAAGCATCATCTTTATCATAATTCTGCAGATTAATTGCTTTTAGGATTATTCATAATGACATCAGCCTTCTCTTTTGCTATCAGCATGCCCACACACAGTTTTATTGATATATACATGTGTATAATGTCTGTATGACATGAAAAAAATCTATTATAAGCCTTTTCCTTAAGTTATAAATGTGGTATAATTCCTGAAGTACTTTGAAAGGAAGCCCTCTTTAACCTTCTCAGATCCATCTGCAATTTGGAGAGTTTTTTATTATCTAGAGTTGAATGTGAAAACCAACGGAAGTGCAAACATCCCAGTACAAAGCTAGATTTGCTTTTTTACTGGGAAGAATCGTGCCATCAGCCAGCTTCTGCCTGTCTTGTCGACTGTGCGTTCCCGGTGCCTTGAACAGTAAGACCAGCTCAAATATCTGCTGATCTGAGGTTCTGCTCACAGGCCAGGCTCTCAGCCCATCAGAATGACTGGGGAGGAGTTCCCTGTTTGTCAGCCTCAGGGCAAGAGCTGCCATCACCGCTGAGTCACGGCAAGGGGGAAGTGTGACCGTGGATGGGGTGGTCCGGGACGGGACCCCCCCAGGCTCCCCGGCCTGGTGCTCTGCTCTCCTGAGTCATGCAGAGTGGGCCCTGCGGAGCTGTCAGATGTCTGCTTTTGAACTTCATATAACCTCCCGATCCTAATGCCTTCCTGGGGGCCAAAGACGCCCAGTCTAAAGTGATGAGGGGGAAAGAGGCTGAAATAATCTTGGCTATCAGTCTTGACTATCTGCTCTTGGGGGACGTATATATGAATTCTTGTCAAATTCTGAAGTGTATACTAATGTCACTCCAAAGAAATCAGCAACTGGGTCTTTCCCTGACCAGACAGAAACTCCCTAAACACAAGAAAAAGCTGTGCTCCCGTGATGGTCCGTGAGCCACGAGTCACCAGCAGCCACTTAACCATGCTCCTCAGGCTCCTGGGCATCATTTTCTCCACGTGTCAGAACTCGGGGGTGGGTGAGGCATGCGCGGAGGCCTTTAGCCTTTTCCTAACCCAAGTCTGAGGAATGCACGTCCTCAGGATCCCAGCGGAGGTCAAGCCAGCTCTGTGAGAGTCCTACTTAGAGGCCCGACAGAGAGTTGAGAGGCTCTGACCGGCACTGACCGCACACAGGTGCTGAGTGCCAGGCTCACATGCCTGAAGCCACGAGTTGCCCAACTCAAACCAGAGGGACTTCCTCTGTCTCTGGGGAGTCCCTGCAGACTTTACTGGGCTCAGGCGTGTTGGACTCTGCAGCCCCATGGACTGTAGCCCACCAGGCTCCTCTGTCCATGGGATTCTCCAGGCAAAAATGCTGGAGGGGCTTGCCACGCCCTCTCCAGGGGATCTTCCCGACCCAGGGATCGAACCTGGGTCTCCTGCATTTACCACTGTGCCACCTGGGAAGCCCCAGACTTCCTTAGCAGTTGTATTTACTTTTTCATTTCCTGGGAAATTTTTACTGAATGATTTAGATCTAAGTTAATAACTCACTGGCGCGCTCTTGGGAATCTTTCTGTAGTTTGTCTTTGGGCTGCAGGTGGATACACTTGGGACTGTTTTGCCTGGTCACCCAAAGAGGAAGAAACAGTTTAGGACTCAATCACACCCTATGAGAACCATGAGCTGCCTGGGATTTGGGGAACCAGGCTGTTCTGCGGTGGGACAGTTGAACCTCACACCCACACACTCGGCACAAACTAGCCTTGTGGTTGGAAATCCAGGCAGGAGGGAAGGTAGATACTCGCCGCAGCCCCTCCCCCAGAGCTCACGAGTCAGGGGACTAAAGCAGGGCAGGTGGTGCAGCCAAGGCGGGCCGAAGATTCAGGTCTCCCTGACGATGCCCAGAGGACAGAAGTCTCCAAGAGAGGGCAGTCCTGCTCTTTCCAGAGCGACCGTGGTCCCTTCCAGACATGCCGCTCATCTCCCAAGTCAGAGCAGCGGAGTCCTCTCACCCTGGATGGACGCTAGTGCAGCTCACAGGCTCATGGGATCCTGAGAATGTGGCCGCACTGCGTCAGGTCAGATAATGGACATAGAATTGTCCAGGTTCAATGTCTAGGGGGAAAGTACTCATATTAGAAACATTTGAGTATATGTATATAAGGACTTCCCTGGTAGCTCAGCCGGCGAAGAATCCGCCTGCAATCCAGGAGACCCAGGTTTGATCCCTGAGTCAGAAAGATCTCCTGAAGGAGGGCATGACAACCCACTCCAGTACTCTTGCCTGGAGAATCCCATGGACAGAGGAACCTGGCGGGCTACAGTCCACGGGGTCACAAAGAGTCGGTCATGACTAAGCAACTAAGCACAGCACGGCACATATAAGTATAAAGTTATAAAGCACATAAATTATGCATTACTAATGTATGTATATTTTAAGTGGCACGCATGCATACTTAGTTGCTTCAGTTGTGTCCAACTCTCTGTGACCCCATGGACTATAGCCCACCAGGCTCCTCTGTTCATGAGATTCTCCATGCAAGAATACTGAAGTGGGTTGTCCTCCTGCAGGGAATCTTCCTGACCCAGGGATTGAACCCACATCTCTCATGTCTCCTGCACTGGCAGTCGGGTTCTTTATCACTGTTTTAAGTGGGTAGAAGAATATATACATACATATATATATGCATATATATGTGTTTTTATTTTACAAGGCCAGAGTTAATTTACTCTGAGAAAACACACAAAGAAATGAAACATAAAAAAAATCAGGTGGAGATGAAGTAAGGCCCCATGTACATTTGCTGACTGTACAGCAGTTGCTGCAGTTGAATTTGACACTTAACCTGGAGCTTCCAGCTGCCTGATGGAAGTGAGACCTCATCAGCTTCTCCTTGTACACGGGAGGCGGCATCGACTCGCCGTCCCCACCTTCTAGCCGTGTGGTTTGGGGCAGTGTCCGTCCTCATCTGTCTGTGTGTCGGCCTCCTCGCCAGCACGGGGCGGTGACAACAGAACCACCATGAGTGACAAGCAAGCAGACACCTAGGGGCTTGCAGGCGCCCCGCCCCCGTCTGCCACAGTGACAGCTGTTGTTTTCAGACAGAGGTCTGCGTGTGCTCCTCGAAGGAGGCAGAGCTGTAGTTAGCACACTGCGCAGGTGTTTTCCTGTTTAAATTGTTATCACAGGCGATCACGTGGCAGTCAGTGACCTCAAGGTATTTTTATGGCATGTTGGTGGTTCGTTTCATATGCAAACAGTGATCAACTGGATAATGAGTTTCCTTGAGGCTCGAGGTGCCCTTGGTGCCAGAGCTCATGGCAAGCGGAAGCAGGCTCCCCACTGGATGGGGAGGACCTGTGAGCTCTGTGTGGCCTGAGATAACGCCCAGCCAAGTTTGGAAGGTACTCTGCCACAGACAGATATTGCCCTGAGAATCTTCATGTAGCATTAAAAAAAAAAAAGTTGCTTTTTTTTTTTAAATTTCCAAGAACCTTCCACAAGGAAATCTTTTTGAGATGCTATTTAAATGATACTTAATATGCTGTGATGATCAGATTGAGTTATAAATCCGTAAGCAGCAGTCATTACTGATCTAAAATTCTATCTCGGTTCAGTAACAGCTGCAGGTGAGGGAGCCACTCTGTCCTGCCTGGCAGACGCAGCTCAGTGCGTCCCAGATAGAATCCGACTCCTTCAGAAAGGATCACTGCACAACCTCTTCCCCGGAATATTTGAGGGCAGCCTTAATGAGCTGCTGATTATGAGCCAGCTGCTGCCTGAGGCCTTTACTTCATACCTAGACAGAATAGAATAGGATCCTGTGAGTGCACCTCCTGGGTGGATAGAAACCATGGAATCAAAGTTACAAGCAGAGAACTTGAAGGAGTGTTAGAAATCATCCTGTCCACTGGCTCACTGTGTCCATGAGAGTCTGACTGCCAGGACAGGGAAGACAGAGGAGGCGGGAGACACAGGATGGCAGCCCAGGGACCCGCCCTGCTCTGAGCCCCACCAGGAGAACAGGGGCTTGTCCGGGACGGTCCTTAGGGAAGGAGGCAGCGCTCATTTGACAGATTTGTTAGAGCAGTGAAACATCCTAGGGTATCACTTCTCTGTGCATTTGCCTGAATAAGATGATACCTTGTGTCTCTAAAGTACTCGGTTGTGTTCAACTCTTGGCAACCCCAGGAACTATCGCCTGCCAGGCTCCTCTGGCCATGGGATTCTCCAGGCAAGAATACTGGAGCAGGTTGCCATGCCCTTCTTCAAGGAATCTTCCTTCCCAACCCAGGGATCAAACCAGGGTCTCCTGCATTGCCAGGCGGGTCCTCTACCACGGAGCCACCTGTGAAGCCCGCGGTCTTTAAAGTACTAGTTTCTCCTTGTAGTTCCCAGACAGTCCTCTGGGGGCACTCTCCCCACTCTCAGTTGTATTTATTTCTGGCTGAAGCCCCACTTTGGAAAAGACTCTGATGCTGGGAAAGATTGAAAGCGGGAGAAGGGGACAACAGAGGATGAGATGGTTGGATGGCGTCACCGATGCGATGGACATGAGTTTGAGTAAACTCTGGGAGTTGGTGATGGACAGGGAGGCCTGGCATGCTGCGGTCCTTGGGGTCGCAAAGAGTCAGATGTGACTGAGAGACTGAACTGAACTGAACTGAGGCCCACAGCTCCCCAAGGGGCTCGGGTGATGCCCTCAAGGTGTGCGTAGGTTTGTTTTGTGCCTGTGGGGTGTCAGGTCTGCTCCGCCGCCTCCACCACGAGCTGCTGGACCAATGTCCTGGCTTCTGGGATCATCTTACTTCTTGAGTGAGGCTGTATCACCTAGCGGCTGGGAGTGTGGAGCAGACCTCTGGGCGGGGGGCTCCGCCTCTGTGGACTCTGGTTCCCATGTGGAAGGGGCTCCCAGCACCGCAGGGCTCCAGGCTGCCGTGGGGGGTCATCGGAGTTAAACAGTCCGTAAGAGGCTGGGCCAGTGCCCAGGGCAGGTGCTGAGCCAGGCAGGCAGTGGCCCTCAGCCCATCCATCCGGGTGGCCGGCCTGAAGCCCCCATGACCTCTGACTGCTGCTGCTGCTGCTAAGTCATTTCAGTTGTATCTGACTCTGTGCAACCCCATAGACGGCAGCCTATCAGGCTCCCCCGTCCCTGGGATTCTCCAGGCAAGAACACTGGAGTGAGTTGCCATTTCCTTCTCCAATGCATGAAAGTGAAAAGTGAAAGTGAAGTCACTGAATCGTGGGAGTGGGGTGCCATTGCCTTCTCCAGACCTTTAACTAGTCCACATACAAATGTGGTATTCAATCACATGTACAATATTTAAATTAAATGGGTGTGGCTGTGAGTCGGGTCCCTCTTCTGGGTTTTCTGCTCTGAGCCTCGTTTTCCTAAAGATGAAGTAATCATCAGAGGGAAACAGCAGAAGAGAAAGGAGTGTATAGCGATAACTCACCGACGTCTCCAGGAGTCTCTCCAGGAGTCTGAGCACCGGCTCGCTACTGTGTCCCTTTCCCGCGGGGACAGGGTGGGCCGTGTTGCTGGTGTGTTCTATGCCGAGAGCACTGATCTCCAGCCTCCAGCGTCTGCATAAGCTCGTCCTACTTACTCCCTGTGCTGGGTGCTAAGTCACTTGGCCGTGTCTGACTCTTTGCGACCCTATGGACTGTAGCCCACCAGGCTCCTCCTCCATGGGATTCTCCAGGCAAGGATACTGGAGTGGGTTTCCACGCCCTCCTCCAGGGGATCTTCCCCACCCAGAGATCGAAGCCAAATCTCTCGTGTCTCCTGCACTGGCGGCAGGTTCTTTACCACTAGCGCCACCTGGGCTGGCTGGCCGGCACTGACTTGCCACCTGTCAGGGCACGTGGTCCAGGCCGCCAGCCCGGCTCACCTGGATGCCTCCAGGAGCCCGGCCTCCATCCTCAGCATGCCCCTCTGCCCTCATCGCCCCTGCTCGCAGGCTCCCCAGCCTCTCCACGCCCCTGGGGCCCTGCAGGCCAGCACTGCCTGCCCCGCCCCCACCTGCTCCTGGCCCCTGGAGCTCAGGGCCTTTGCCGGGGCAGCCCTTCCCCAGGCCTCCGCACCCAGGTGACCAGCCCCCTCAGAAGAGAGCGGCGCGGGGACCGGGGGCTGTGTCAGCCCTGAAACGGGCCCTCAGAGCTTGGTGTCATGACTTGAGCTGTGTGACACCCCACTGAGGGTAGGCTCCCTGTCCGCAGGGACTCCAGGGCGGTGGACGGCTTCTACCCGAGGGCTGTGACGCGAGAGGGGACAAGTGCCCTTCGCTTGCACTGAGGGTCCGTGGGCCCGCTCTGGCTGCAGCCCTCCAGTGGGGGTTGGCATATCGTGTGTCCTCTGCCTCCCACAGCCTGACCCGCGGCCCTCGGAGGAGCTCGGTCACCCGGTGGATGACAGAGGGGTGGTGGGACCCGGGACCCCGCCCCCCGCCCCTTCTCTCTCTAAGACACCTTTGCAAACTGCGGCTTTTCACTGAGGATGCCGCAGTGTGACAGCCCGCCTGAGCCCTCTACTCCTGAGGCGTTCTGCCCCTGGGCGGCGGCTGAGCAAGCAGCTCCGGAGGTGGGCCCGGACTTGGACCCGGCCGCGGGGCCGGACGTGGGTGGAGCCGGGGCGGGGGTGGGGGTGGGGGGCTAGACGTGGGCTGGACGTGGGCGGGGCCGGGGGCTGGACGTGGGCGGGGCCGGGGGCAGGTGACTGCCTGTTTGCTGAGATGGCTGAGCACGCCCCCTGGGGACCTGCAGCGCCAAGACCCCCGTGGGGACTGTGGTCCAGGCGGGAGTGAGGCCCCCTGTTCCGCGGCAAGCTGGCGGTGCCTCGACTTGCACTGGTGGTCAGACGGGCAGACCAGCCGCACCCGGCCGGCTGCCCGGGCGCTCCCCCGCTGGCCCTGGCTTGTGGAATAGCATGTGCTGCTCAAAGTCACTTGAGGCCATCAGACTCACAAAAGGACAACGGGACCATTTCCAGAACAAAAAGGGACACAGGCCGCGCCAGCACAAATAGCAGCTGTGAGGGCCTGGCGGGCGGACGGCCCCACGTCCAGCCGAGGTCCGGGGCCTCAGAAGCCCCGTGGCCCCCTCGTGGCCCCTTCCCCTCATCCACGCCACTCTTGTGACTGGTGAGCCTGATGGGTCTCAGGTCTCCAGCTTGAAACCACCACATTTGGTTTCCATCAGGAAAAGGGACCATGTCCAATCTCCACCCCAACCCGACCTGAACTCCTAACGTGGCCTCAGGAGCTGGTGTGCGGCTGGGGCGCTGTCGCCTCCGATTCCCAGGTTAGCTGGAGACCCTTCTCCTCAAGGCCGAGTTACCAGCGGGACAGGGCCAGTTCGCCTCTCTGGGCCGGCTGTCCTCCTCCCGCCAGTTCGGGAGGTGGCCGTGGCCTTGTCTGTTCTTACTCCTGTGGGGGAGGGGGGCCACGTCCTCCAGGATCCTTGAGGGGTGGGTGCGCCTTCCCTCTTTCCCACGGAGGCTGTTACGTTCAGTTCAGTTGCTCAGTCCGGTTGGACTCTTTGTGACCCCATGGACTGTAGCCCGCAGGCTCCTCTGTCCATGGGATCCTCCATGTAAGAATACTGGGTAGCCATGCCCTTTTCTAGGGGATCTTCCCGACCCAGGGATGGAAGCTGCATCTCTTATGTCTTCTGCACTGGGGAGAAGGGTGGTGGGTGATCTCACGCGCTCTCGCAGGACTGGCTGTTTTGTTCGTGCTCAAGCACGTTTCCATCTCTGCAAACGCTCAGGAGGAGCCATTACACCAGCCTCACTAGCAGACAGCTCCAAGGCTCCTAGACACCAAGAGACGCTGGATTTTTATTTCGTATAAATGAGATGTGATATTTAGGAGATACACACACGTTATCATCCATAGTTAACTTGCTATCTGGCCCAGCAACTTGGATGTGCAGATCATTAAGTGTTTTGCACATTTTGTTAACAGTGTGTATCAGTGAAGTGCTGTATTGTCCCTGACACGAACGTTAGATCTGTGCACACGCTGGCCACCGACTCCTGCTTCAACTCTGCTGCTGGATTTTTCAAGCGGTACCTTCCTGCCCCGTATACTTTTAGTAACGTGTTCTTTGCTCCCTCAGAACAAATGTGTGATTGTTTTCAGTCCTTGCAGTTGTTGGGGACCGTGGGTCTCCCGTTTCCACCCACTTGCCATCACTCAAGCAATTTCACTCTTTGTGCTTTTTCTAATAGAAAAAGAGATTAAATTCATGCAAGTAATTTTTTAAACTGAAGATGGCCTTGCTACAGAAGAAGGAACGTATTGAAAAGTGTGGGATTTTGTGGTTGTTTATCTCAGTGATCCTAGTCCTTATGGGAACACTCTAACCTGCCGAGGTTGGCAGAAGTGACCCCAGAGGTCGGAGGTCAGTGGTTGTGGTGTGGGCGCTTTCTGTTAGGAAACCTGTCATTTAAATATCTGCACGGGGCGACTGTCCTCAAGCCATGCTGCTAGCTTGCTGTAGTCAGATGCTGCCAAAGCTGATCAGTTAACGCCGTGCTCAGCGTTGCCTTGTCCGTGGTCTCTGCTGTGTGTGTGGAGGTTGGGGAGGCCAGACCAGGGCCCCCTGTCTGCCAACTCTTCTCAGAGGCTGCTTTGTCCCCAGCTCTCACCTGTTTCCTCCAGCCATCGCCGTGTCCCTTCTCTAGTGAGAAAGAAGAAGCAGATTAGCTCCCGGCACGTGAGCTGATTACTTAGAAAGCAAACCACGGTTGTAATTATCAAGAGCATATTCATCCACTGATCAATATATCCAGAGGCATCTTGTTACAAAGGGCATCCTTTAACCTTGGGAGTGCGTGTGAACACCTACACACACACACACACACATACATACACACACAGAAGATGACAGCAACAACAACAAAAATACAACCATCATAACCACCGTTGCTAAGGAAACAGACATTTCCATTTCTTCAAAGCATATTTACTTAAAAAGAAAAAAATTACAACTCTCTTTAATGAATGTTTTTCTTCTCTTCTTTTAGTTCAACTTGATTTTAGCTTTTCAGATCTGATCTTGTCTATTGACACAGCACATAATCCCTGGGTTTTCTAAGGTGTGAATGAGCAAGAACCCCCTCAGTGGGGGTGCTGCAGGCTGGGTCGGGAGGTGAGCACAGCACAGCGGAATGGAGGCCGCCCCCCACTCCAGGGAGGGTCCCAAGTAGAGAGCTGACCTCTATGGGGGGCTCCATGAGTCCTGGGGTCTCCCTGAGCCATCCCTGCAGGGTCAGACCAGTGTGGCCATTATGGGGTGTCCCCTCTGAGCAGCCTAGGGCCGGTAGGCCATGCACGGCAGGGGCTGGGGGCTGGATGCTGTGAGCAGAGCTGTCGGGGGGCGGGGGGCCAACATTTGGAGCTCAGTGGAAAGGCGAGTCTGCGTGAAGTTTTCCTTTGGCCTTCGGCTCATCAGCAGTGGGTGGGCGCCGAGGTCCTCTGTCCTTGAGGATCAGAGAGGGCGACCCTGGGGGATGCCGTAGATCCGCGATGAGGCTGCAGAGCTGCCAGCCGCAGGTGGAAGCAGCTGTGAGGGCAGGGCCGGCCCTGGCTCCTCGCACTTGCATTTCCAGACATTTCCTGGGTCACACAGGAACCGCAGTCCCAGGATCTCGCCTCCCTCTCTGCATCCTCCAGTTGCCCTCTCTGTCGGTTCCCTGGGCATCACCCCGGGTCAGTGAGATGCTGGCCCTGCAGCATCCATGGGGCCAAGGAGCAGGCAACTTGTCCTGAGGGGTCAGGGAAGCTCATCGAGGTTAAGAGCCTGAAACACCTCCGTCACCTCGACTTAAAACTGGGCAGCATAGCAGGTGCGGTTAGCATCTGCTGGTGTCCAGGGAGGGAACTCACCCTGGCGGGGTGGGGCTTGCGAGGGGAGGGGACTCACCCCCTGGTGGGGTGGGGCTTGCAGGGCAACAAGGGTGGCATGAGGAGTGGCAGAGCCGGGGATTCGGAAGCTCGGTGTGCCTGACACCAGCGGTACCAGGTGGTAGTGGGAGTCAGGGTCAGGGAATGTCCAGGGTGCTGACTGGGCAGGGTCTGGACCCGGGACCCCACAGGAATGGTGCTGGTTGACCTGTGGGATCCTTGGCCCAAAGGTCTGGGCGTGAGAGTAACACATGTTAACACAGGGTCTAGACAGATGTGGATGGATCAGCTCCCGGGGATCCGAGTCCCTCCTCCTTCTGCTCAGGGTCCCCCTGGAAAGCCCTCAGATGAGCTAACACCCCTCACACCACAACACGGGGCAACAGCTCACTGCTTCGCCATGTACAGAGCATTCACAGGGATTGAAAGCTTTGTCCCTAGCAGCCACTGTCTAAGGATGACATTTCATGCACTGCATTTAGACATATGCAGAGATTCAGGCCAGAAGGGACATTGCCGCCTGCTCCAGACCTGCTTGAGCAGTGCTGGCCTGGGTGAGCACAGGTGATGAGGATGCTGGGTGATCACAGGTGAGCATGGGTGTTGGCCTGAGTGACCACAGGTGAGCGTGGGTGCTGGGCTGTACAGGTGAGCACAGGTGCTGGCCTGGGTGATCACAGGTGAGCACGGGTGCTGTCCTTGGTTGATCACAGGTGAGCGTGGGTGCTGGCCTGGGTGACTACAAGTGAGTGTGGGTGCTGGCCTGGGTGATCACAGGTGAGCCCGGGTGCTGGCCTGGGTGATCACAGGTGAGCCCAGGTGCTGGTCTGGGTGACTACAAGTGAGTGTGGGTGCTGGCCTGGGTGATCACAGGTGAGCCCGGGTGCTGGCCTTGGGTGACCACAGGTGAGCGAGGGTGCTGGCCTTGGGTGACCACAGGTGAGCGAGGGTGCTGGCCTTGGGTGACCACAGGTGAGCCCGGGTGCTGTCCTTGGGTGATCACAGGTGAGCATGGGTGCTGGCCCTGGGTGATCACAGGTGAGCCCGGGTGCTGTCCTTGGGTGATCACAGGTGAGCGAGGGTGCTGGTCTTGGGTGATCACAGGTGAGCATGGGTGCTGGCCCTGGGTGATCACAGGTGAGCACGGGTGCTGGCCCTGGGTGATCACAGGTGAGCACGGGTGCTGGTCTGGGTGATCACAGGTGAGCACGGGTGCTGGCCTGGGTGACTACAGGTGAGCGCGGGTGCTGGCCTGGGTGACCACAGGTGAGTGCAGGTGCTGTCCCTGGGTGATCACAGGTGAGCATGGGTGCTGGCCCTGGGTGATCACAGGTGAGCCCGGGTGCTGTCCTTGGGTGATCACAGGTGAGCGAGGGTGCTGGTCTTGGGTGATCACAGGTGAGCATGGGTGCTGGCCCTGGGTGATCACAGGTGAGCACGGGTGCTGGCCCTGGGTGATCACAGGTGAGCCCAGGTGCTGGTCTGGGTGATCACAGGTGAGCCCGGGTGCTGGTCTGGGTGATCACAGGTGAGCACGGGTGCTGGCCTGGGTGACTACAGGTGAGTGCAGGTGCTGGCCTGGGTGACCACAGGTGAGTGCAGGTGCCATCCCTGGGTGATCACAGGTGAGCCCGGGTGCTGGCCTTGGGTGATCACAGGTGAGCCCGGGTGCTGGCCTTGGGTGACCACAGGTGAGCGAGGGTGCTGGCCTGGGAGATCACAGGTGATGAGGACACTAGGTGATCAGAGGTGAGCGAGGTAATGACAGCACCTGGCTCCGTGGGACCCACTCCCCCACCTGGCAGATTGCACTGTTCATTGTTCTTCCAATTCCTCAGAAACCAGGGTCCCTCAAAAGTAATCCAGGACTTGTAACAAATGATGCCAAATTGTATCTGAGATGAAAATGTTAAATGTCACAGTGAGATTCAGGGAGATCAATTTTTCTTCAATTTTGCAGTACTTGGTAATACACCCAGGTGTATGTGTATGAATTTATTTTCATGATATGGAAATGTTGACTTTCTGCATATGGTAATCTCCTTATGAAATTATCAAATCATTCAAAGTTATACCACATAATATAGATTATCATAAGCAGCTGTTTTGTTTAATTTCAGAATTTTCAAAAATAAGTATTTTCAAGTGTCTACCTTTACTACATGAGTAGACAGGGAATATTTTCTGTTTCTTCAGATACTTGATAAAATGTACATGGTGTTTGATTATGTGATCATGATAAATTGTTTTAAAACAATTTCTGAAAAAGGAGCTAAACAAAGCAAAAAACCATGAAACTGTTAGCACACCCTTAACTAAAACAATATGTATCTGGGAACAGTTAAAGCAGCAGATAAAGACAGTTTACCTGAGACCATTTTTATAACTGGTATCTTGGAATGTTTCCTTTATTTCCATTTATCTGTTACATCACTTTTCTTCAAGTGAAACATCATGTCTTATTGCCTGATGGGGTTTTTAAAGTATTTCGCTGACCATTTCTTCCCTTGCAGAGTGTTCAAGTTATTTTTATCCTTAAAAAGAGCAGTGGCTGACACTGGCTGGCATCAGACTGGCGCTGGGAGGTGCTGGGAGGCGCCTGTGAAAGGCAGGCGTTGTGCGAGGCACTGCCATCTCTGCCGCTAGACGTTTGACACCATTGTTCCCTCGGCTCCCAGAGACCGACAGGGCAGCGGGGCAGATCTGTGCCCGAGAGGAGACCTCGGCATCGTGCTCTCAGTTACCGAAACGCCTGAGAGCAAACCTATCAATTGTTGCAGAGTGAGCTTTGGACGATGCCGGGCCCCTAGGCTCCTGGAGGCCAGTCACTGGACCCTCTGGGTGGTCCTTCCGTTTCTAAAGCCAGCGACATGCTCCCCATCCTTCCTGTACCCGGATGTCTCTCCCTGGCCTCAGTCTCTGTCCCCAGATGGAGAAGACTCTGCCTTCCAAAGGCTCCTGTGGTTAGTGAAACAGTCCCAGGGAACCTCTGCTTTGCCATAGATACACCTTGTCATGTTCACGGGTTCCACACACTCAGAGAGGAGGGATTATACGAGGGGTGAAGACTGGGACCCATTCTTACCATTCTTCCCACACAGGCATGAAATGAATATTGGATGGATGGATCGATAGATGTGTGGATGTGTGGATGGATGGACGGACGGATGGATGGGTGACTGTGTGGATGTGTGCATGGATGGGTGGATAGATGGATGGATAAGTGAATGCCTGGATGGATGGGTGGGTGATGTATGGATGAGTGGATGGATGGATGGATGGATAAATGGATGGATGTGTGGATGGATGGATGTGTGGATGGATGGGTGGATGAGCGGATGTGTGGATGGATGATGGATGGATGGATGGATGTGTGGATGGATGGGTGGGTGGATGAGTGAATGGATGGATAGGTGGATGTGTGGATGAGTGGATGGATGAGTTGATGGATAGATGGATGGATGGATGTGTGGATGGATGGGTGGGTGGATGAGTGGATGGATGAGTTGATGGATAGATAGATGGATGGATGTGTGGATGGACGGGTGGGTGGATGTGTGAATGGATGGATAGGTGGATGTGTGGATGAGTGGATGGATGAGTTGATGGATAGATGGATGGATGGATGTGTGGATGGATGGGTGGGTGGATGAGTGGATGGATGGGTTGATGGATAGATAGATGGATGGATGTGTGGATGGACGGGTGGGTGGATGTGTGAATGGATGGATAGGTGGATGTGTGGATGAGTGGATGGATGAGTTGATGGATAGATGGATGGATGGATGTGTGGATGGATGGGTGGGTGGATGAGTGGATGGATGGGTTGATGGATAGATAGATGGATGGATGTGTGGATGGAGGGGTGGGTGGATGAGTGGATGGATGGGTTGATGGATAGATAGATGGATGGATGTGTGGATGGAGGGGTGGGTGGATGAGTGGATGTGTGGATGGTTGGATGTGCAGATGGATGGTTGGGTAGGTGGATGGAAAACTATGGGTTTTTACACAAGGTAATCCCAAGCTAGTCTTGCAACATAAAAATAACAACAACACTAACAAAACGCCCTGGCATTAACAACATGTTGTTTTATGCTCCTCGCGTGTTGTCAGAACAATGGCATGAGGGGGCACCACATATCTGTTCAGTGTTGCAAATGACGCCCAAGGCTTTAGGAGCTTAAACCACATGGTCAAGGTCACATAGGAGGTGGCAGGACCATCAGTCAGAGTCTGTTGGCTTTGACCCCAGCAGACTCCAGACCCTGCGCCTCCAGTCGCCTTGCCCGCGCTGGAGTGCGTCTGGCGGCTAGTCTGCTCCTGCTGACACGGTAGTGGCGCCCATGGTGTCGCCTTCTCAGGGCTCCTGCAGCCTCTGGCGCCTGCGCAGGGTCACCGTGAGGCCCCCCCAGAGGCTGCACGAGGAACAGAACCCTGTGAACATCGGGCCCTTCGGAGTCTGTCTGACAGCAGCTGGGTTTGGGGAGCTGGGCGTGCGATGGAGGCTTGGGGAGGAGCCCGACCGCCCGCTTCTGCTCCAGCTCTGCGTGGGGCTCCCTCTCCCGTGACCCCATCCCCGCCGTGGGAGGGTTCCAGGGGCCAGCTATTTAGAGTAAATAAAAACTGTATGTTCTATGTCCACAAAGGAGGCATTCGTGTGAGGTGGGTGGGCCGATAAGACGCATTTGTGGCGGAGTTGTCAAGAAACCTCTGCGGGCGGCCGCGTGCCTCTCATAGAAGCAGAGTCTGCCCCTGCACGGCCACGGCCACAACCATGGGCCTTCTTGTTCCCTGGTGACCCCGAGCACCGAGTGCCAGGGACAGAAGTATTCCACAAACAAGGAGAGTCCTCTTCGCCCTGGCCCACACTAGCAAATTCCAGGATCCTCAGGCCCTGCCAGCCCCACTGCAGGAGCGGCCTGGTCCCATCAGAGACACACAGGTGCCTGGGCCCGCCTGCTCACGTGGGCGGCCGGCCACACTTGTCTGCTGCCTGTGAGGAGCAGCTCCCTCCTGCCCTTCATCCATCTGGACCGCACGCTTGTCCCCGTCGTTTTCACCTGAGGTTCTGTCCAAGGCCTCCTCCTCACAGCCTGGTTTGTGGCCATCAGTTTAAGGCAGCCCCTGGCAGGACAGGAAATGAGTGCCTGGCCTGAGCTCCGGTACAGCCTGGCAGTCTCTCAGGCAGAGCCCATGGGCTGCTCTGTGAGGCCAGCACCTGGGGGCCCATCTCAGGGCGAAAGGGCGTGGCATCTGTGTTTAACCCAAGCCCAGCAGGCCCCACGCCTGGCGGCCAGGGCGGTGCCTCCACTCCCACCAGGATGGAGAGGGGCTGGCGACCCACAGGCGGGGTGGGCAGGATGCTTTCTTGTGTTCTTCTGTTGGATCGCGTGTATCAGCAGGCCGGATGTTAGCCCCACTCAGAGCAAAGTGACCGGGACATTTGAGTAGTTTCGCACCATCAACCGTCATCTGGCCAGGGCCCAGGTCCACCAGATGAAACCACGTCTGCCTCCTTTACAGTCGCTTCCCTGGACTCTGTTCTGGAGGGACAGACGCCTGAGGAAGGAGGCTGGGGTTCTGAGTGGTCCCTGCTGGGCTGGAGTGGGAGGTCTGGGGGTGGGACTGCTCATCCACAAAGCTCTGCAGTGAGACTCCTGCAACAGCACGTCCAACCCATCCTCCCACCACTTGAAGCCAGTGGAGAATCAAAATTTATAAAGACCACTTGAAGAAGTCATGTGGTCCATCAGTTTCGATTTCTCAGCTTCTGCTTGGTTTTTTCTGGACTGTGGGAAACCTAGTCACCTTCTCTTGGTTTTGGGGGATCAGAAAGTGAAGAGGAACTAAAAAGCCTCTTGATGAAAGCGAAAGTAGAGAGTGAAAAAGTTGGCTTAAAGCTCAACATTCAGAAAACGAAGATCATGGCATCTGGTCCCATCACTTCATGGGAAATAGATGGGGAAACAGTGGAAACAGTATCAGACTTTATTTTTTAGGGCTCCAAAATCACTGCAGATGGTGACTACACCCATGAAATTAAAAGACGCTTACTCCTTGGAAGAAAAGTTATGACCAACCTAGATAGTATATTCAAAAGCAGAGACATTACTTTGCCGACTAAGGTCCGTCTAGTCAAGGCTATGGTTTCTCCTGTGGTCATGTATGGATGTGAGAGTTGGACTGTGAAGAAGGCTAAGCGCCGAAGAATTGATGGTTTTGAACTGTGGTGTTGGAGAAGACTCTTGAGAGTCCCTTGGACTGCAAGGAGATCCAACCAGCCCATTCTGAAGGAGATCAGCCCTGGGATTTCTTTGGAGGGAATGATGCTGAAGCTGAAACTCCAGTACTTTAGCCACCTCATGCGAAGAGTTGACTCACTGGAAAAGACTTTGATGCTGGGAGGCATTGGGGGCAGGAGAAGGGGACGACCGAGGATGAGATGGCTGGATGGCATCACTGACTTGATGGACGTGAGTCTGAGTGAACTCCAGGAGTTGGTGATGGACAGGGAGGCCTGGCATGCTGCGATTCATGGGGTCGCAAAGAGTCGGACACGACTGAGTGACTGAACTGAAGTGAACTGAATATCTCTTCTGCAATGGGCTGGAGTGTGGGATAACTTGTTAGGTTCCTCACCATCTCTGTCTCCCATAAGGTTTTCTTGGCTCTCAAGAACAGCCTATGACTTCAGGTGGCCCGCCCCGCCCCCGCCTTCTGATCCAGGTTGCCCACCCTGAGGGACCTGACCTAGGGTTCACACGTTCGGCAGGTCACTGTCCCAGTGAGAGAACTGTGATCTTTGTGCTAACCTGCATTGTACAGGGGTGTCAGTGGTCTCGGGAATCTTTAAGAGAATATTTGATGAAGGAAATATGGAGGAAAAGTGTAAGTTGTAAAGCATGAGTGTAAAAACAGCAAGTGGAAGACCAGGTCCCTAAAGATTTCCTGCGCTTTTGTGGATTCCACAGTGACGGCTGCTGTCATCTTCTCCACTCTGGTCCTCTTAATGAGAAACAAAGGATTCGTATGAACCGTTACGACAGCAGCACCTTGTGGTTCACTGGGGCCTGTGGATTCATTTCTGGAGAACACTTCCTAACGCGACTGTGAGCTAGGAGACCAGATGGCGAATCAGTACAGGAGAAAACCGCTGCTCCAGGCCAGGGGCCTCCAGCCACTCTGAAGCCCTCCTTCGTGCATTCAGAGGAAAATGCCCCAGAGCCCCGTGCCCACCCTGGCCCAGGAAGTGGGGGGAGCCTGTTCCACGCAGGGTCACCGTGTGATCCGTCTCCAGGTGGTTTCTGCCTTGGGTACCACGGACATTACAGCAGGGTGGGGATGGGAGGGCAGGGTCCCCGTGACCTCAGTGGGCCTCCCAAGCACTGCCTGAGCTCCTGGGAACCCTGGTGCCAGCAGCTCGAATGTGAACTGTGTGGATCTCAACAGCTCCTGAGACATGGTCTGCACACGCCTGCACTCAGGCCCCGTGAGGGACACCAGGGAGCTGCTGCGGTGGGGGGGAGGGGCTCTCCATGGGGCGCCCACAGGGGGCTGCACGTGGGAACGCTGTGTGTGTCAGACCCACCGGGGAGAAAGGGCGGACGGTGGAGACCCACAGTTCTGAGCCAGAGAGGCCTGTGCTGGGGCACACGTTGAGCAAGGCAATTCTGTTGTGACTTTGATTTGGGGATTTTTTTTCCTGTAATTTAACAAGTGACCCCATGGACTGTAGCCTGCCAGGCTCCTCTGTCTATGGGATTCTCCAGACAAGAATACTGGAGTGGGTTGCCGAGCCCTCCTCCAGGGGATCTTCCTGACTCAGGGATCAAACCTTGGTCTCCTGCAATACAGGCAGACTTTTTTTTCCCTTCTCTTTCTTTCTTTTTTATTTTTATTTTCCACTCTCTGAGCCATCAGGGAAGCCCTAGAATAAGAAAGTAAAATCACAGGTTACAGTCTGGGCTGTAAACTTAATTAGATATGCCACCTAAAGCTACTATTTTGAAAACCAAGGCAAAAAATGTAGGTACAACCAGTGAGTCTGAGCCCTCAAAATGAAGGAACAAATTTTATTTTCTATCGAAATATCTGAGGGATGTCATATGGGGAGAAAGTACATGTATATTATACGTACCAAAAGCTCCTCTCTGGGAAGCTGCTGGAGGTTAGTGGCAAAATGAGGGTGGGTTCAGAGTGGAGTTCAGGGTTTGGGACTCCTGCACGGCAGGAGGGAGGGCTGTTGGGACTCTGGGACTTCCTGGCGTGTCCAGGCCCTTCCCAGAGGACCAGCAGCAAGGCTGGACGACAAGCCTCCCCGCGGCGAGGGCACTTGTGGACAGACGCAGGCTCTTGGCAGGAGGGTCAGAAAGTGACCTGAACGCATCCCTTTTGTTCTGAGATGATGCCTTTCTTGTTCTTTTCTTGTAATTTCCCAAGTTCCCTTTCTTCCTTTTGTGTAGGCTGCTGCTGCTGATGCTAAGTCACTCAGTCGTGTCCGACTCTTAGCGACCCCATGGACTGTGGCCTATGAGGCTCCTCCGTCCATGGGACTTCCCAGGCAGGAGTACTGGAGTGGGGTGCCATTGCCTTCTCCATCTGTGTAGGCTAGTACATGGTAGTTTCTTGTTTTCTCTTAATGTCTTGTTCAATCACTAAGTTATGCCTGATTCTTTGAGACCCTGTGGACTGCACCACACCAGGCTTCTCTGTCTATCTCCCGGAGCTTGCTCAAACTCATGTCCATGGAGTCAGTGATGCCATCCAACCATCCCATCCTCTGTCATCCCCTTCTCCTCCTACCTTCGAGCTTTCCCAGCATCAGGGTCTTTTCCAATGACTCAGTTCTTCACATCAGGTAACCAAAGTATTATAGCTCCAGTTTCAGCAATAGTCCTTCCAATGAATATTCAGAGTTGATTTCCTTTAGGATGGACTGGTTGGATCTCCTTGCTGTCCAAGGGATTCTCAAGAGTCTTCTCCGGCAGCACAGTTTGAAAGCATCAGTTCCTCGGTGCTCAGCCTTCTTTATGATCCAACTCTCAGAGCCATGCATGACTACTGGGAAGACCACAGATTTGACGAGACGTACCTTTGTGTCTTAGCAAAGGTGAAAGCTTCCCAGAGTTCTAGAAAGGCCAGTCTGAAGACCTCACTCTTCATTTTTGCTGTTTGACTGCTCCATGAAGCCGGGGAACCGCCCTTGAAATGAGAGTGATGCGCGTGAATGAACCCGCAATGATGATGTGTGGTGGGCTAAGCCTCTACCATGCAGTTTTAAAGTGTATTCTTGGCAAAACCTCTAATTAGCTAAGCGATGATCTTTTTTATTGTCTCTAGCTTCATTAAAGATCCGGTCAGCTGCGAATATGAAATTTTATTAAACTTCCCTGATGAAATTATAGTTGCATGATCCCTTAGGTCTTATGTTTCAAGCTGTCTAATCGCAGGAATTAAAATGTTTTAAATTAATTATAGTGAAAAGAAGCCACCATGACTCACATCTTGTCAACAGAAGGTTTTCATTTTGTTGTTAAATTTAATAGACGGACTCGCCTTCACAGAGGGGGTTTCTAGGTGTGTGTTATTCTAGTGAGAGGAGGGATACAGTCCTGCTCTGACAAACGCGTGTACTTCCTCCTCGTGTGAACCTGAGCTGCTGTGTGGTGCCGTTACTAAGTCGCATCCGACTCCTTGCAACCCCGTGGACTGCAGCACTCCAGGGTTCCCTCTCCTTCTCTGTCTCCTGAAGCTTCCTCACACTCACATCCATTGGGTCGGTGATACCCTCCAACCATCTCACCCTCTGTGGCGTTTGAAGATATAGGCAAACTCAGAGGTGAAGCCACAGCCATCCTCAGGCTGGCCTCTCCTGGACTCAGGAGGCTGTAAGTGGATCCCAGGGGGTAGAACAAAGCCGCCACCACGTCAGCCCAAAGCTGGGAAAAGCCGTGAGTCCCAGCCAGACCAGCGCTCTCTCCGCAGAAGAGGAAGGTGCAGCCTTCCCTAAGAGCCCAGAGGGTGGGATACAACAGCGCCTCCAGGGGCTCAAGGTCATCAGCATCTCTGATGCTGACCTTCCCTCGTAGTTACTGGGCACGGGGGCGTGGGTGAACAGCAGGTGTCACTGGACGTGTGGGGTGCTGGGTTAAAGGGTCAGCCTGGTTATTTGGAGAAGGAATGGCTCCCTGGCCACTCCTCCCCAGCCTGTCAAAAAAAGAGCAGGATTGGGGGCCACCCTGAGCATTCTGCCTCTGGGTCTGGGGTGGGCTTGGCACCTGTATTGCTTCTTGTATATTTGCACACACACACTCACACATAGGGTTTTGATGCAAGTCGGCAATGGAATATAATTTCCAGGAGTGTGATGGAAAACAGCATAAGGTATACAATCTAGGTAAAAACAGTCATTTAAATATAGAACAGCGCTCACTGAGTCATCACGGTTTATTTGAGACCATCGTGTATGAAAATGTGATGCATGTCATTTTCTGGTTACAGTGAGATGATGGGTAAGTGGCAGTTATATAAACAAGCAAGGACTCAGAGCTTCCGCGTGGTTGCAGGGTGACATGTCCGCTGTCAGAGCTGCAATGTGATTTTCAGGATCCCTCAACTCGGCCTTTCTGAGTGTTCAACAGGCATTAGCACATTCTGCCAAGGACAGCTGGTGTAGTAAATTGTGAGCGGATGGTTATGCATGCCTGTGGGGTGGGCAAGAAGTGGGTGTGTGGGGAGGCAAGGCAGCCGCTCCCACCCTGCAGAGCGCTGGGGGACCCAGGGCCCTGTTGCTTGCAGAGGGGGCCCTGGCTGGGCTCTGGGAAGCCCTCCCATCTCTCCCGGTCAGTGCCTCTATTAAACAGAATGTCTCAGCTGTTGGCCATCTGCAGTTAATGTCACCCTGAGAGGCAAAACCTCGGGCCAGGTAAAGGCAGTGGGGGCCCACGTGGAGCACCCAGAAGTGGGGGTGGCCGGCAGTTGGGGCCTCAGAGTGAGCACCCCCTCCTCTGTGGAGCCCTGCCACACTTGCTCTGCCTCGGTTTGCTCACCTGAGCAAGTGGGCTCGTAAACGACCTGCTCTGTACGGTTGCTGGTCACACTTATAAAGCTTCCAGCGAGAGCTCAGCTTTCCCTCCTGGACCATCACCAGACGCTGCATCTGCGGAAGGGGCAGCCCGGGTAGACCCCCAACATGCCCAGTCCCCGCGTGTGCCACTCCAGGAGCCTCAAGGTGCCAAGGACAAGCGTGCGGCCCCACCTCCCTATTCATGACCACAGACACCACCGGAGGCTCAGGGCCCTCGCTGGTGGGCAGGGGGTCAAGGTCAGCCTCTGGAGACCCTCCTGGCGACACCTTGCAGGTCCTGACCCTGCACACGTGGCAGCCGGTGCTTCCTGTGCCGTCCACATGGTCTCGTTTGCTGCAGACAGCGCAGGGCACAGGTGGCTGAAACGGCCTGGGAGATGAGCCCGCTTGATGGCCGCGCTCCACGTGAGGGGCTCGCCCAGCGCCTGCGCTCAGCTTTGCACTTGGAGAAAGGCAGGGCAGGGACGCTAAGGGCTTTATCTGGAACCTCAGAGCCGTGATGAGGGGTTTCTCTGAACCTCCGCAAATGGCCAGAAAGAATTCAGTTGTGCAGGTGAATTCATTTGTAAGCCAGAGCTCTCTAGACCCTGGCATCCAGCCTTTTGGGATGGAAGGAAATTCTCTGTTAAAAATGGTGGAACAGCTGCCATGCTGAGAACTAAGTTCTTCCAGCTGAGAAGAGAGAGCGGAGTCTGGGTTCTGTTGCTTGCTGGTGGAGTCCAGCCTGGGAGACAGCACTTCTGGGTTCAGTACCTCATGCCAGCCCAGTGACCCGAGGGCACAAGTCTGGCAGGGTCCCCACCTTCAGGGACGGTACTGCCAGCTGGGAACAATTTAGGTGGACCTGAGGCGGTTCCTCTGTGAGGCTGATCGCGTAGAAGCTGCGTCGAGAGAAGCTCGGTCCAGCTGCCTGGAGCAGACCTCCCAGTGGGTGGGGGCCGGGGGGCAGGTGTCAAGGTCAGGGGGAACAGGGGGCGGAGACCAAGCACATGGAGCCGGGTGCACCGCGGGGCCTGGGGGAGAACTGAGAGGCCGGAGCAGCCCGTCCTGGAGGGCGGGGGAGGATGCTCCTGAGGGCCGAGGGAGGGTTGGTCCTGGGAACCATCAAGCTCACAGTCAAGGTCATGGTCACGCCAGAGCTGAGCGCCCAGCAGCTCCCGCTCCATGAGCTGCAGGGCCCAACAGGGCCGTGAGCAAACTCGGCTCAGGGGTAAGTAAAGGAAGAGGTGATGTGGTCAGGGGCGTCGGGAGTAACCCAGGAGAGACCACGGACTCCGACCCTGGCCTGCTGGCGGCGGGTGGTGGGGGAGGGGAGGGGCGGGATGCCAAGGGCCCATAGGCCAGGTGGTCACGGCGAGACCCTGGGCTGAAGCCTCCCCGGGGGGTGTGACACTGATGAGTTGCTCCAAACAGTCATCACTGCCCCGATGTCACCATCCTGGTCTGCAGTGTGGTCTGTGCCCCAGAAACCACCTTCCAACTTACTAGGTCCTCAGCTTCTCAGAGACATTTGTGAGTTTAACACCACCACCCTCAAAAGTGCACTTCCCTAAGTTTCCTGGGGTGGGTTTACCCATTAGACAGAGGTGTGATTTTTTTTAAGACATTTTCTTGCAATTTCCTGTAGAATCTGAACAGTAACTGAGAGAGGATTATAAATGTCTGTTGGGGTCCTGCCAGATCCGAGCCACTCATGTTGTGCACCAGAGCTCTGCTCCAGAATTACCATCTAAATAAGAACTCTGCCCCTTCGATGAAAGCTGTTATGAACTGACAAAGTAACACTGCACTTGTCCTTACCCAAAATGCTGCGGATCCACAGATTTTAGCTTCTCCCTGGGCTCCTTGCATCCCGGGAGAAGCAACTTCCAGGACACAAACGCCCTTCTCTGTGCCTCACAAATAACCATATTCAGGGACACAAAGGCTGACTGTTGTAAAAATATTAGTATTCAGATGCGCTTGTGTTTCGTTAATGCATTTAACCACGTATAATATAGCGATTGTTTCCCGTTCACTTTTGCATTAATTTATATTAGCCACAGAATCTAAAGCACAGCGAGAAAAGCAGACCCTTTCTGTTGCAACCTATAAATTAGCTCTGCGTCCCTGTAAAAATCTACAGCCTGGTGCCGGCCACAGCATTCTGCAGGGTGCTTTCTCAGGACGGTGCGAGGTGGTGAGGGCCTGATATGTCATAGATATGAGTGCTTTCGTGTGGTTCATTTAATCAGTGTCATAAACGATGTGCCACGCTCTAAGTGATGGGTTTGTAAGGCTTGTAGCGTGGCTGGCGTAAGGCACAGTTGACACCTGTGTGCACCGTCTTGGGAGCAGGAAAGAGACCCCAGGACCCCAGGGCCTGGCTGTTTGCCTGGTACTTGGTGTCCGACAGACATTTATGATGTCCGTACTCCGCTTTGGGAACATAGGTCAATATATTGACTGCACAATGAATGTCACCCATGGGACAGTCTCTTGACCCCTCTGATTTTGTTAAAGGAGTGTGCAACCATTCAGTTTTTGTAATCTGTATTGTGGAAATAGTTGTTGTAGATGTAAAGCCTCCCCTGAATACGTGTGATGAAAGGAGAGGCCCTCCATGCAACCATCACCCAGACTGGCCGACCCTTCCGGACGCCCCCGGACACGACCTTGGCCCTGCCTTGCCTTAGCCCCTCCTACCTGTGCTCACCCGCACCTGTGCTCAGGCTGAGTCGTCTTCTCTCTTGAGGTCTGTTCCTGCCCACACCCTGTTCCTTGACTGTCTCTGGGCACCTTCTGGAAAAAAGGAGAAAAAAAAAAATCCATTCATCTCAGCCCCTGCAGCCTGCACAGGCTGGCCGGCCCGCCTCTTGGAGCGTCCTCCCCTCCGCTCCCCCCTGCACCATCCCCCTTTCCCTCCCCCCGCCAGCCTCGCCCCCACCTTCCCCACTGCGTCCTGCCCCACCATCACCCCTTCCAGCCCCTACTGGCTGCCTGTCTCCCTCAGGCCTCACACCTGCCCCCAAGTGAACACGCCAAGCTCCTTCCCGAGGACTGTCTCCCGGGCATTCTTCTCTGCAGAAGCACGTTGCCCCCCACCCCCCGCCCCCCGTCCCTGAGCGGCCCACACTTTCACACTGTCCCCTCGCTAGGTCGTCCTGACGCCCGTGTCCCGCTTCCTTTTATGTCGTCACTCGACGTGACATCGCACACTGTGTCTGTGTCCTACGGCAGCCACAGCAAATGACCGCAAACAGGACTTGAAACGGCAGGGAGCTCTCCTGTCCCGGCTCTGGAGGCCAGAAACCTGCACGGGGTGTGGGCGGGGCAGTGCTCTCCCTGGTGTCTCGGGAGGGGCTGCCCTGGGCCTCCACCGCCCTGAGTCCTGGAGACCCTGAGTTGTGGACACACCAGGCCACGGCCTGCTTCCGCACCACGTGGCCTCCCCTCCGTGTGTCTGCATCCAGATGCCCTCTGCTCACAGGGACGCCGGTCACTGGGCCACAGCCCACCCTACAATAGTGTGACCCCATCTTGACCTGATAACATCTGCAAAGACCAGAGGTCCAGAGAGTTCACATCCATGGGCGCTGGGGGTTAGGATGTGGACACACCATCTAGAGGACGCTATTCAACTCATATTGCTCATTCTCATCTCTGTTCATGAGACAAGGACCACATTTCTGTTGAATTAGTGCAGCACATTACGTTCGCTAGGTACTCGGTAAGGCTGGGTGGATGGATGGATGTGTAGATAAGTGCATGGATGGGTAGATAAGTGGATGGATGGATGGATGAGTGGATGAGTGGGTGGGTGGATGCTGTTGGTAAATGTCAGTGAATAGATTGCTGGGCAGTGAGATGGATGGACGCTGTTACAGGAAAGTGTGAGTATACCCACAATTTTTGTCGATGAGTAATAAACTTTGGAGAGGAATGTTCAATTATACCCACCTTGGTAATTGAGGGCAAGATGAGGTTCTGCCATTCTTAAGAGAAATGCTGTGTATTTTTGTGAAAAGCTAAGGGAAAGTGGTGTGCAACACGAGACACCCCCTTCCCACTCAAGTTTTCTGATTGTCACTGCTTGCAGAGGAGAAGCTCAACCAAAATATCCTGAATAAGCAGTTCTATCCTGCAAGAGGCCTCTTGTGGATTCTGGGAAGCAAAGAATTCTAAACACCCCGTTTCTTTAAGGCATGAATTGCAAAAGACGTGGGAGGTTCCATTTTTACTGAGAACACTAAAAATATCTTTTGCCAAATACGTGCTTGCAACACGCTTGGCTTGGGCACCACTGGCCTTTTAGGTGATAAATGTGCCGTCAAGGTGCCCAGGACCCTGGAGCCTCCCAGGGCAGGAGTGGCAGCACCCAGGGGCGATGATGTGCATGGCTGTGTTTGCTCGGGGAGGCCTGGTGCCCAGTCTGGAGGCCCTGAGACAGTCTCCAGGGCCCCTGAGATGCAGAGCCGCCACCGAGAGAGAGGCTCGGGCAGGGCGGGCCCTTCCCAGGGCGGTCAGGGGCCACACAGAGCTGCATGGCGCCCACACCCTCCGTGGATTCTGTAGGAGACGGCCAGTTCGCCAGCCGGGAAGAAAGCGGCATTGTCCGCGGCCCGCTCTGCACAGCCGCGTTCACATCTCGCTGTTGTTTGCAGGAGCGGCAGATGTGGTCCCGAACAATGGGGCCCCCTCGCAGGGCGCGGCGGTGACAGACTCCAAGCGCACAGCGGACCCGAAGAATGCCTGGCCCGAGGCCAGCCCAGCTGACCCGGGGGGCCGCCCCCACCTGGTCCGCCTCTTTTCCCGAGATGCCCCGGGCCGGGAGGACAACACCTTCAAAGACCGGCCCTCGGAATCAGACGAGCTCCAGACCATCCAGGAGGACAGCGCGGCCGCTCCCGGGGCGGTGGACGCGATGGCGGCCCAGAAGAGACCCTCCCAGAGATCCAAGTACCTGGCCTCGGCGAGCACCATGGACCACGCCAGGCACGGCTTCCTCCCCAGACACAGAGACACGGGCATCCTCGACTCCCTCGGCCGCTTCTTTGGCTCGGACAGGGGTGCGCCCAAGCGGGGCTCAGGCAAGGTGAGCTCCGAGGAGTAGAGCCGCGACACGGGCGTCCCCGGGGCAGTGAGTGGGGCGGGAAGGGGACCCCGCGGGTGGACTCAGCCCCGAGAGGAGGCGCAGCGTCTTGCTGGAGATGCTTACAAGCCCCTGGGTCTCAGCTTCTGAAGTCCCCACCCTCCTCCCACCCCGCTCACCAGGGATGCAGTTGGAACGTGGTTCGGGATGGAGAACATTCTGAGTGTGCCTCTCTGGGGTGGCGTGGGTGTGGGCGCCGCAGAAAGGAAGCCCTGTGCTGGGGCCTCCTGTGTCTCGCTTTTGGGGGCTTGAGTGCTGGTTCCGCTTCTGCTCCCGCGCTCCGGGGTCAACACGGGGCTAAGCGGATTTGTTCTTGGACTCAGTGCCGCTAGCGTCATGTTGCTTTGTAACAATACTGCAATTGAGGACTTTGGGACAAATTTGAATTCGCCTTGAGCAGACGTTGTCTTTTGTCTGAGTCGCAGAGGGGAATAAATGAAGTGTGTCTGTGAATCAAAGCTATGATTTTGTTACTCCGTTTGAATATAGAGTTTGCGCTTTCATTATTTAAATGTTCTGTAGATAAAAATGTTATCACAAGAGGAAATTGCTCCTATTGTGGTCCAGGTTGCAGCAGTGGCTACTGCACTTGATGGTGAATAGATCTTTTATAGGTGACGTTTCACTGAAGAGCTAATCCCCAAGTGACAATCAGATAGCAAACACACGGCGTGCGTGGCACCTGATTTTAGAGCGTTGGATAGCTGGGGGATTTTGGAAAGAGTGAGGCTTTCCATAAAAGCCTCTGGTTTATTGGGGGTGCTCACAAAACTCCTACGATGCCCTTTGCTTCTGGCTGTGTCCTGTGCTTGTTCTGAAAGGCCCAGGAAGGCACGAGGCTTCTGAGCCAAGTGTGGGCAGAGACCCTTGATGTCCTGGTCTCATCCTCGATGCTGGGACCCTGGGAGCGCAGGAGTTGCTCAGATTTGCTTCAGTCTCTAGCTACAGTTCTTAAAATGACTGACGATCCTGATGTTGCTGAAGACAAACAGATGTCAGCTGCGCCTGTATGGTGTCAAGCTGCACAGAGGTTTTCGGGCACCTGCTTGGAGCTGAGATCTGTCATGTGGTCTAGTGAATAACTCAGTGTACCTTCTCGGCTTCTAGAGTTTGTTTCCTGATGGTTTCCTTCTGCGTCCTGTACTTCGGGGCAGTCTTACCTCCCCCTGAAACGTGGGTCAGCTGACCCATCTCTAATGCTATTTCAAGCCGAGATGCTATCCAACCACACCAGATCCTGGCTGCCTAACCCAGTCTTGCTATTAGGCAAAGCACCCCACATGCATGCAGTCTCACCAGTTTCGAAACCGTAAACTATGCTGCTTAACCCAAAGGCAGACTAAACAGCTGGAGAGCATCTCTTATAAAACAAGCTTCATTTCAGGGTGACAGGTTAAGCTAAAATCAGACTGTGAAAGCATTCATTTCAATTGTTGTGACCGTATCTCAAAATGACTGTATTACACATACATGTTTTTCTTCCTTTGTGTAAAAGTTCAACATTGATTGCGTAAGGTCTCATATTCCTCAACATTTTCAAAGAAAAGATGCCTCAGAAGTGGACATCCATGTCGCAAACCAGCCTGGCTAGATTATCAAGGAGCTAGATCAAAACATTTTCACAGGATTTAAAAAATAAAAACAGTGTTGAAATAATTGATTTAGTACTTTTAAAGTATCAATTCTGTTCACGCCTGGGTCTTGAGTAAAGAAGATTTTTAAATGAACAGCTTTGCCCTTTGATGCCGATGAAATCCATTAGAATTTGAATGTAAAATCATATCTGTGATTGCTTATAACAGACACTGGCTAGGATACATTCCTGTCCAGTATCTTTGCTGAAAATATGCAGTGGGGCTTCCTGGAAATACTTTTCAGCTCACCTGTTTTCCTGTGGATATTTTGTTCACTTTTAAACTCTGGAGGTGTGAGCATAATACACTCTATGCCCAATGATACACTTTCAATGCCTAGAAGCCTGTGGTTTTTTATGGGTGTGGGTTTGTTTCTTGGTTTTGATTGTATTTTTGCTTTGCTCTGTTGATAAACCAGGAGAACCCTCATCTTATTAGATGCTAGAAAGGTCTTTTGGACTGAAGCATGTGAAGCTGAATGGAGCCCTTGGCTCCTGGAAAAGGGGCTGTCTGTCACCTGCCCCCCTCCTCTGAGGACACGTTGGGAGCCCCAGGGTGAGCAGCGCCCCCAGTCCTGGGAATGCACCAACACACCCACCCTTTGTGCGGCTGGGAGTTGGCATTCAGGGAAAGCACACACAAATTCCTTGAGGAGGCATATTCTTTTGAGAGCCTTAAATGAAAAGTGCATTCATGGAGACCACTCGCCTTTGTTGCGGGAGGAAAGAAAGACGGAGTTGTTGCCTTTGAGGAGCAGGTTTCCAAGTCCCTGGACAGTGGGGCCCTGTGAGGGCCAGCGCTGTATCCTCAAGCTTCACCCCAGAATCATGACCCCTTAGCTTGGACAGTAACCAAGGTGGCCACCGTGACCTGGGCAGCCCCCTGGAGGGGCTCGAGGAGGCCTGTGCCGCCTTCCTCCACGCGAGCCCGCCCTCCTGCAGGCGCTGTGAAGCAGGCTTAGGTCCTGGCCATTAGGCCTCTTTCCCGCTGCTGACTTTGCCGTCAGAGCCGTGTGGACCGCTGGTCTCGGCGCCCATGGCCGTCCGTGTCCAGCCTCCCCTCCCTGCCTCTGGTCTTGACCGTGAGGGGTGAGAACCTTTGCTGCCATTTAGTGCCCTGGGGACAAGCGGTCTTGGAAATTAGTCACAGTGTTCTGTTCCCTGCCTTTTCCCCACTGCATTTTAACTTCACTCACATTTTAGCTGTACAGTAACTGCTAACGCTTCATTGTTAACAGGGTACCCTAATGCTGGAGATGTGTTCTGTAACCCCCGGAGAGGGGGGCTTTGGAGGGTGACGTAAAGGATACGGCAGGAAGGGTCTGGGTAAGGTGCCCTACTCCGTGTGAGTCTGGCCCCGGGCTTGGGGCCAGCAGAGCTGCACTCATTCACCTCTGCTGGGAGTGAGTCCGCTCACAACACACAAACCATGAATCTCAGTGTCACCCACCCAGCCACGCAGCACGTGGGTTTGCCAAGAGATTTGGCCAAAGACCTTTCTAGAGAAAAATCTCTTTATGCTGGGTGTACTTCTTTCCACACCCAAAGAAACACTTGCTGAGATTTAATACAGGAATTCCTTCTGAAGTATTAATGTCATTCTTCGGATCGATTAAGGATCAGTTATTGATTGGCTCCCAGTACTTCGCTGTGTCCTCCTGTGGCCTCCACACCCTCAGCACTCCGGGCGAGAGGTCGGTCAGAATGTGACGCCCCTGTGTGGGCCACCATGTGCTGGTCCTCCGAGCAAAGCGTTTGTAAATTGTGTTGATGTATTTAATGCTGATTACCTTCTGCTGTCTGTATTCTGATTTGATTTTGTGATGACCTTTTACCTTTTATATATCTCTCCCTTTTTACGCATTTATTAAACATTTTAACAGACTAATTCATTGCACGTGAGTTTTTTAAGTTGCCTTTTTTGATGTCCCTCCCTTACTAAGCACATGTGTGACTGGCTTCCTGACAGCAGCTGAACAACAGGTGAGTCTGGGGCCTGCGCACCCCCTCTGCGCTCAGCTTTCAAGCATCAGCTTTCTGTTCTCTGATCCTTCTGTGAAGACGGTTCTCACTCTGCCTGACATTGTTAAGTGTTTCTCGAAAACGCCGTCCTGCACACGTGGCGGGTGGGGGGAGTGTCTCTATCGTCCTATGTGTCTGGGACACAGAACCCTCAACAGCATTTATTGAGTGACTGAGCACAGAAAGACAGCCCCCAGCTGGACTCCCTGGAGGGTGCAGACCAGGCGGTCAGATCAACGTTGGAGAATCTGAGGTCAGAGTGTGAGGCAGACAGTGACTATGCCAGGTGGAGTGCAAGCTGGGAGTCTTGGTAAGCCGGAAATAAACACGTGTGCTGTGCTAGGGCGCTTCAGTCGTGTCCGACTCGTTTTGTGACCCTGTGGCTCCTCTGTCTGTGGAATTCTCCAGGCATGAATACTGGAGTGGGTTGCCATTTCCTCCTCGAGGGTATCTTCCTGACCCAGGGATCGAACCTGAGTCTCCTGCTTTGCAGGCAGATTCTTTACTGAATGAGCCACAGGAAAGCCCTAGAAATAAGCATAAAGGCATGGAATTAATTTTGATTTGTCTTCCATTCATCTGTACCCATACCCTGCCACCAGAACCTCTGCTTAACTCATCTCCTTTTAAACTCACTTCCACTCTCTGGTGTCGATTTCCATCATCAGTGACTCCTTTTGGCAAAAGGAATGGCCGATTCTTACTGGTTAACAGAGAGCTCCGCTTGATATCTGAGAGACTATCTCATCATGAGGGAGAAAACACACCCTCAGTCTCTCGTGTGAATCACTGAGGTGCGGAGTCAGCATCCCAGAACTGGAGAAGCCTCTTGTCACTCTCTGGTTAACAGGTTGTCTTCGAGTTTTTCCATCACGGACGTCACCACACTCTTAAGTGTCCAGAAATCATCCTGCTTCATTGGAAGCAGTAAAAGGCGGGGAGGAGCAGCAGGCGGCGCCTTCCTGCCTCTTCTCCCACCCGGGCTGGCACCCCCACTTCTTCTGCCGGAGATAACCTCCCCTTGACCCTGAGCACATCTGGACAGGAGGAGGAGAACCCGCCTCAGCTACATCGCCCCTCCTGCTGCTGCGGGAGGGGCCGGTCACTGGGGGGTCGCCCAGGGGGCCGCCCCGTCTCAGAGCCTCGGGCCAGCATCCCAAGCTCTGTGACCAACACTCAGGAGGCCAGGGGTGGCAGTGGGGGCCGCTTACCGCCAGCCCCCAGAGCCACCTGAAAGTGCTGCAGAGACAGCATCGTCATGGAGAGGGACGCGGTCTGAACTAGAGGACCAGAAAGTTTCCTTTGTCTGTGGACCAAGTGCCAGCGTGGACTGGCCCACAGGCCAGTTTTGGGGGGTTTTCACCCTCGGTGGGAGCAGCCATGCCTCTTAGAGGCAGAGAATCCTCAAGCTTGTCCACTGAGATGTGATGCTAAATAAATACTCGGTGTCTTAACTCGTTTAAGTACCCAATGCCCAGTGCTTTTCGCTAGCACAGAGCATGCCTCTCACATGTGCAGAAAACTGAACATGAGGTACCCAGCCAAGTGCAGGCTCACCGCGGACTTGCCTCTGGGAATTCTATTCTGTTCACTTTGCAATAATATTTCTAGAATACCATAATGCTTCCCCATGTCACAACGACTGCTTAGTTCCATGCATAACCAGCTATTCACGTCATTTTTAAAAATCCATTTCATCTGTCGTCAGTATAAGGCCTCTCTTGACATCTATTACACTGCCTTCATCTCTTGACCTCTGTAAGGCATCCGCTGTCTCTCTTTCTCTCTCTCTCTCACCATTTTGCCATCACCATTAGAGGCCCTTCCTGCAGGCCCCTGTCCTTAGTCCTGTAATAATATTCTCTACCACACCCCTCAAAGTTGCTCGATTCAGCAACTATCTCACAGGTAACAGAATAGGAAAAATGCAAATACCATTGAGGAAGATGTATAGTAAAGTTTACGTTCGTTCATAACTCACGAAGGACTATTAAGTCCTTTTAATATTAGGCTCCCAGATGTCACCAACAGCAGAGAAGAATATGCAAGTGGTCTGCCGGAGGGACACTCTGTTGCCCTTACAATGACCTCTGTTTACTCCGGAGCAAACCGAGAGGGTCCAGCGTGGCAGGTGTCACAGTGACCCCCGCAGAGCAGGGAAGACGTGTCAGTCCCGTGCAGAAGCTCACACACTCACTCTGAAAGGAAAAGAAGGATAAACTGCCTCAGCGTGTCAAATCCATTCCTCTGCGGACTTGGAAAGGCCCTTTCAGCTCTTCACGTGGAGCTGTCTTGGACCCACGTGCCTGGTGCCGGCGGGGTGTTTAAGAGAAGGTGGCCACAAAGCTAGCTACGGCCCCGGAGTAGGCGCTAGGGCAGAACGCGCCCCTGAGCCTCCCTCTCGTCCTGTCTCTCTGTGGTCCTCTCGGGGGCTGCCTCCGCTGTCTTCTCGCTCCGTGTGTCCCCTGACACCCAGCCCCTGGCTGGTCCACCGCCCACCCTCTCGCCAGGCCACGTCTTCCCATCCTCACCCTTGCCAGCCCTCTTCCCCGCCCGGGCTCCGCCGGAGGATGCGGGGCCCGGCCCGGGTGCCCACGCGGACTCAGGTGCCACTCTGTCCCTCTGGCAGGTCCCGTGGCTCAAGCAGAGCAAGAGCCCCCTGGGCCCCCATGCCCGCAGCCCACCCGGGCTGTGCAACATGTACCAGGTAAGACGGCTCCTCCTCGCGGCCCCGGCCACACGGCGTCAGGGCCGTCTCGCTCCCGCCCCAGGAGCCTCGGAGAGGCAGCTTGTCTCCCCCGCAGGGCGGCTCCTGGGGAGGCGCGGCAAAGGAAAACACAGAGACCGAGAGGAGGGGCCTTGCGAGGGAAGCGGGGCCTTGATTCTGGGTGGGGGCGCCCTGCAGGGCCGCGGGCGGGGTGAGGGCAGGGAGATGCCCACGGCAGGCCTGGCCCACCCGAAAGCGGCCTGTGAGATGGCCCATCTGCTTTAAGAACCAGCGCCTAACAGGCTGTGTGTGCCCACCAAATGCCAGGTGGATGAGCCCTGCCAGGCACAAGCCCAGTGAGCATCCTTGGGCAGAGGAGGAGCCTGTGGTCGGTCCTCCAGAGTCTCAGCTGACCCTCAGAGCGCAGGACGGGGGGCACAGGGACCTTGGGGTGAGCCCAGGGAGGCGTGGGGTGCCGTCCGGCTGAGACTCCGCTCTCCGGCCCGTGGGTCCCAGTGGGCACCATGTCCCAGCGCCGGGCTCTCCACCCTGAGACGATACGCGAGGAGGACACCTGGTGCTGGAACAGGGCGTGGGAGGGCCCCCAGTGGGGGCTCAGGGACCCTCACTGTGGATCTCTCTCCACAAACGCACGGGCCGGGGGCAGGAGCGGGAAGGAGGCGGGTCGGAGGGGCGCCCACATCTGCTGAGACCCCAGAGCCAGGAAGACAGGTTGTCACCCTGTGTGATAGTGGGGCACAGACCCCAGACCCAGCGAGCCCCAGAGGAGGAGCAGGCATGCCTGACAGATGGCTCCGGAAAGCCGGTCCAGGAAGGTGGGCAGGGCAGCCGCGGAGGCCAGGGACAGGAGGCTCAGAGGCGCTGGGCCCCTGGGCAGACACTGGGCTGCAGGCTAAGTGGGAGGCACTGTCGTCAAGCCCCCCAGGGGTGAATGGACCCTCCACTCCAGGCTGCAGGGGGTCGGAGGGGTGCCGCGCCCAGAGAGAAGGGAACTGTGTTTCAGGCGTGGTCGCCATGCTCACTGCGCAGACAGCCCCCTCAGTGGCTCCTCAAAGCCAGGAGGAGCTCCTTCCCCACCCCCAGGAAAGCGGTGTGGGCCCGACCCCCTAGAGGCACATGTTCTCTGCAGCCCTTGGACCTCGGCTGGTTCAGACTTGGCCAGGAGGAAGCCGGGGCTGGCCCTAAATGCATTCCTGGGGTGAGGGTGTGGGGGCTGAGGTACACAGTCACCCTGCGGCAGGGATGTGGGGGTCAGACAAGGACCCCCTTGCGCCCTGAGCCCTGAAGCCATCTGGAGCCCTGCCCTTGCCTCCACGGGTCACGTCACCATCAGCAAGCAGACACACTCCAGCAACAGGCAGAGACTTTGCCAGAAATCCCAGACCCAGCACAGAGCGTGGGGGCAAGAGGCCAGGGCTTCGGTGTTTGGGGATAAAGAGAAACCTTCAACAGAGTGTTTGGTTTCTCTTTTTTGTTGGAACAAAGGCATCAGGCCCGCCCTCCACATCTTCATGCCAGATGCACTCTGCCCATGTGTACAAGCAGGACGGACATGCATGCTCTCACACCTGCGGGGGCACCGTCCCCAGTCTCTGCGGGACGGACATGCATGCTCTCACACCTGCAGGGGCGCCATCCCCAGTCTCTGCGGGACGGACATGCATGCTCTCACACCTGCCGGGGGCGCCATCCCCAGTCTCTGCAGGACGGACATGCATGCTCTCACACCTGCAGGGGCGCCATCCCCAGTCTCTGTGGGACGGAAATGCATACTCTCACATCAGCAGGGGCGCCATCCCTGGGCTCTGCAGACACAGCCCTGGGGCCAGTCATCAGGGCCTCCAGTGACAGGCCTCTGCTTTTACCATCTCTTCACTATGTCTCCCCCTGGCACGTCAAATTCTTTATTATTTCAGGAAAGAGATTAGATCAAATTTTTTAAAATCCAAAGGTTTATTGACTTTTCTTCATTCCCTTAAAAAACATTAATATAGCAACTACTTTCTGGACTAAAAAAAAAAGAGGTTATGTTTATTGGAGAGGAAACAGCACCAGCCACGGGAAAGGGCTGAAGCGCCCGGTGGCACTAAATGGTTTTCAGATACCAGAAAGGGCCGTGAAAGAAGCCTGGAGGAGACAGAGCCGCCCGCTGGGGCCACGCTGGGAACCATGGTGCCAGGCCCAGCAGCTCAGCACCGAAACCTCCCCCATCCTCCCCCCGAGGCTCAGAAACTCAGCTGGTGAGCAATGCCAGGCTGACATCCTACACCCAGACCTTCCAGAACATTCCACCTTCTGTCTCTCTGCACAAACTCCGCAGGAAGGGTGAGAAAGCCCCACTGGCTGTTTGTCAAGAAACAAGCAGGCTCAGCGCCTTGGAGGCCCTTCCAGAATGGGGCTCCCACGAGGAGCCCTTCGATTCCAGGAGACGCATCACTTCTTAGTTCCACCCCAGCCTGACTCGAGAGCGGACCTGAAGGTGGCGGGGAGCCCACGTCCACGCAGGAGATGACGTTGGAGGACCCAAGATGAGTCTGAAAAGCACAGGCTCCAAGGGAGAAACAAGGAGCAGATGCATGTACAGCAGGGAAGACGGCTCCGTGGGGGATACAGGGCCTCCTCCTCCCGGCTCCCCATCAAGTCTCCCGACCCTGCACGGCCGGGCCTCCAAAGGCTACATCATCCAGAGGTCGCATGGACTAAGGAGGCGGAAAGGTGCCCAGAGAGGGCAGCAGGGAGCCGCGCCTGGCTGGGCCCTGTCCCACCTGCACTTGCACCTCTGGGCCTGGAGACGCAGGCAGAGCCGGGGCGCCCTGCTCCCACGCCCGGCAGTTGCTCTTACCGGCTTCCTTAAGCCCCTGCCTGCCACTCGCATCCCCTGGGGGCCCAGTCCTTAAGAGCCTGCAGAGGTCACTGTGGGGCCACCCGCCTGAGGGGTGGAGGCGCACCCAGAGGTCTGTCCAGAACCGACCTCCCCACTCTGATCCTGCACCAACCGTCCCAGGGGCTGGGGCTCACTGAGTTGGGCTCCTGGCGCCTGGAGAAGCGCGGAGCATGCATGGAAGCACGTGCTGGGGTCTGCTCTTCCACCTGCAGTGTCTGCTCTGAGCCTCCCTCCCCAGCCACTGGCAGCGACGTCAGAAACAACCGTCTGTCCTGCCGACGCCCCGGGACCCCGGGCTGATGGAGGGAAACGGAAGCACCGCCCTGGTGCCAGTAAACTGGGCATCACAGGTGCAGGAGACACCCCCCTCCCCCGGGGTCCTACAGCCCAGCTCTGGCTGCAGCCCCTGCGCTCCTGCCCTCGGGCCTCAGCATCTCAACTGGAGAGTCAGAGTCGGGGACTGCGAGCGTCTCTGTGGGGAAGGACCCATGGCCGTTTCCTCCTGTCTCAGGCCCTTTTGCAGCCATGTGACCAGCACAGCCCCCTCCAACCCTGAGGCAGGGGCTCAGGGGCGACTCTGAGTGCCTGAGGCGTGTAAGACCTTGTTCTGCTCAGCAGACAGACCTCTGTCAGCTCCCAGCCCCAGGCATTGTGCTCACACGGAAAGCCTTCCAGACACTTCCTTCGTACTCCGTCTCCAGGTTTTCTGAATCGATTTCTTCCTCATTTCCAAAGAAATGGCTCAGACCAGAGTTGGGTGGTCTTCACAGGCCCTGACGGTCTGGCCATGGGGACCCAGAGCAGATCAGTCTCCCTGGGGGCCGCACTGATGTGGGGCAGGCCATCTGGGTCTCTGGGGGTGGCCCTCTCAAGGGGTCAGGCCGGGGTCAGGCCTGGGGTCTATTCCGCGCTCCGCACCCTGAGGGGCTGCCTCACAGCACAGCCACCCAGGGGCCCGTGGTCTTCAGTTGCAGGAAAGCCCGTTGCAACTTGGCTTTTCCTCCCAAAATAAGCCTTCCAGACTCTGCATCCCTCACACCGCCCGCTGCCATTCTGCATAAGGAGACGACTGAGTTCTAGGCCAAGGAAAGGTGCCCTGGGAGACTGTTTGGTTTACGCAGCTACCAAGGCGTTAGCAGGATGTTTATGCTGGGAAGTCATGTGCATACTATAGACACACTGAGTTCTTCCAAAATGGGAGCAAAGAAAAAAGTCGGAGCAGTTAACGCCAACTTCCAGCCCTGCCTCCTGCGGACAGGAGACAGGGAAGCTTGCATGCCCACATTCAGGAGCGTCGCTCTCAGCACCAGCCCGCCGCCCTGTTTGAGAAGCAGCCCTGAGCCCCTCCTCTGGAGAACGTGAGCCCGGGCGTCTGGCCATGAGCTCCCCAGCGCTGCCTGAGACAGGAATGAGGTCTGGCTCCCGGGACAGTGAGGGTGGCCCAGTCATGGCAGAGCGACCCTCCTGGAGGCTCCATATCAGGTGATGCGAGACGGGTAGAAAACGCAACCGTGGGCGGCATCCTCGTGGACCTGACGGCAGCTCCCAGCTCCAGCCGGGATCCCCTACACGGCCGCCTCCTCCCCCTGCCGGTCCACTCCCCGGGGTGAGAGCTGAGGCCAGCCTTGAAGGCCTCCACCTGAGGCTAAGCCCCCATCAGAAGCCAGGCAGCCACTGCGTGTTCACAGAACCAGCGGACACGTCGGCTGTACATGTGACACCGACTTCCCTCCAGGGTGGCCTCACACCCACAGCCTGGAGATTTCGTTCCGTCCTTGCCCGGAGGCCTCTAATCCAGTCCTTGCATGGACATCGATGGAGGCAAAGACTTGGTCCAGAAGAGGCTGGGGGCTTTGATTCCCTCATTTCAGGTGAAACATCGCAGAGGGAAATAGGCCGATGTGTCCCCCTTCCCCCCACTCCCCACTGTCTTTACTTCACAACTTGCTGAAAGTAGAAACTCTCCAGCTTGGAAGCCAGGCCCGCCTATCTCGGCCCAAGCGACAGTCCCTCTGGGCAGAGTATGAGACAGCTCCCCACAAACACAGACCACCCTCCGGCCAAGATGAAACGTGTCGTGAGAACAGGCAGTAGGCCACCTAAAATCTCCACCTAAACGAGAGCACTGCCTGAGCTGCTCCTGAAACTGAGAGAAGCCCACTGCTGACACAGCACAGCTCTCTCTAAAAGAGAGAGAGCCCACTGATTTAAGTAAACTCCGCCGAGCCGAGGATTCAGGAGCAAACACATTCTTAACCTTGCTGAGGGTGAAAACGCAAGGGCAGACTGCAGGGATCCTTCAGACCAACAAGAATTCTCTCCCCAGATTGCACAATCGAAATGCAGCAATCTTGCCAGAAAGCATCTAACGCCCTCCCCTGAGGCATACCAGGGGGCTGGTTGATCAGAAGTGGAGCAATCGCTTCCTCTGAAGAACTTACATAAACAAGATCAGCCTCGTTGTCCAGTGGTTTCTGGGAACAGCCGGAGCGTCGCGGGGTCAGGATGTTGAAGCAAAAAGCCGCCGTGGTCACTGGGGCCAGCTCTGAAAGGGGGCGTATTGCGGCCGACAGTTTCCAGCAGATGTGTTATCTCTTCTGCAGGCCTGTGACCTTCAGCTCGCATGCTCTAGGAGATCATATTTTACCGGCAGCTAACTCAGAGCCAGATGCCGCAGGAGCACGAAACTGCCACGACCCTGCCTTCCAAAGACGGGCCGAGAGACGGGACTACCGCAGATTGGAGTCTTTCAGCACAAGGTGTTCACAATGCTGCTTTTTCGGAAAATCCTTGAGGAGGACTTCCTTGAGTCCTCGACTCTCTGTAGTCACCAAAATGAGATTTCTGGGGGAGTTTTCGTAAACCATCCAAAGAAGTGTGAGGCAAGAGGAAAAGGGTAGGAAAAGAAAAGCCGTTCCATCATGACTATATCTCCTGGTTTTCAAATATAAAGACGACAACGTGGAAGAAGCATTTTTGGTTTTCTTGACACTTTCCCAAGAAGCAGCTCTCTTACTGATCCCAAGTCTCACTGTGTTGTTCTGCCTTACCGTCGGCAGTTCAGGAAGACACCCACACTGTTGGAGCGTGCGGTTCCAAGCAGGTGAAAGAGACAAGCCGCTGGATCTGGGCTTCCAAAAAGCCAAAGGGTTTTTATTTTGGAAAAATCAAAATGCAAATTGCAGTTTGAAAAAAGCAAAAGGCAAATTCCTTCACTCTCTAGACCACTGATGGAACCATCTACTGAAGGTGCGTATCCCTAATACCGCTCTGTGGGTGCAAGCGGAATTCTACCACGTTCAGCCTGTAAACTGAAACACCAAGGGGTGTGTGTGTTGCACAGCTGCTTCGTTGGATGCTTTTCACCCCTTCACACAACCCCTTCGAGCAGCTATGTCCACATTTGTAAAATGAGGTGAAAACAACCACACGTCCACCCTATAAAACACGGAGGAGCCGCTTTCCCAGGTCCTCCCCTGTGTCAGCCCTGGGGACACAGAGGACTGCACACATTGCCTGAATCCCAGGATCGACTTGAGTAAGAAAGTGCCAGAAAGAAAACAGTCCTGCTTTCAGACTCGGGACGACCATCTGGACACGGCGGAGGCCGATCCACAGAGAGGCCACGCTGGGCTGCGTCCTTCTGGCACGGCGCCTCAACCTGTCCCTGAGTGCAGGACGTG
Source organism: Capricornis sumatraensis (assembly GCF_032405125.1). NCBI lineage: Eukaryota > Metazoa > Chordata > Mammalia > Artiodactyla > Bovidae > Capricornis > Capricornis sumatraensis. The sequence goes on from NC_091089.1 coordinate 4,905,297, forward strand.
GGCCTGGGTCACCTCAAGGTCCCCATCACAGGGTTAAGGGCTTGTTGATGGGCCGGACCCAGAGCACCTCGGAGGTACCCATCACAACAGACCCGCAGATGGTGTGTGAGGCACCCTGGCATGAGGGTACCTACGCTGGTGACCTCCATGAAAATGCTCAGTTTCAAGTTTTAAAAAGGGCAGGAGTTTCCAAACAGCAGCTCCACAAAGAGCTCACGTCCCTTCCTACAATGCAGAAAAGATGGAGCAGATGTTACCAACACTCGTCACCCAACACACGCTGTGACTGAAGGACCGAGTTCCCCACCGCAGCGCATGACACAGAGGGCAAGCGCAGGAGCCAGAGTGCCTCTCGCTACCGCCTGAGCCCGGAGGGAGCCGGCGCTCTGTGAGGGCCAGAAACGCGCTCCCCTTGTAACACACCACAGATCAGAGCCTTGCTCTCCAAAGTACCAGGTAGAGCGCGGGTCCTCCAGAGGCTCGTCTCTCCTGTGTGACGTCCGCAAGCCGTGAGTCTGCATCTGAGCAGCCCTCAGATGCCTGTCTGCCTGGCGTTTATCACTGCTCTCCTGGCCCCTCCTTGGCACCCACCTAGTGTCATCCATCCGGAGAAGAGGCCAGCAAACTGAAGCCTGGGCAGAGAGAGGGGAGGCAGCCAGGCTCTAGGGTGCAACTGTCCTCAGGACTGACTGGTTTGACTGCATCTAGGGTGCAGAGCTCAGCAGGGTGGATGCAGGGGGGAGACGTGTCCCAGACCCAGGACTCACTCAGATTTCCGCCACTGGCATTCTAAGGGTGGATCCTGGTTGTTCAGTCACTCAGTCGTGTCCAGTTCTTTGTGGGCCCATGGACTGCAGCACGCCAGGCTTCCCTGTCCCTCATCGTCTCCTGGAATTTGTTCAAACTCATGTACACTGAGTTGATGATGCCATCCAACCATCTCATCCTCTGTCACCCCCTTCTCCTCCTGCCCTCTGTCTTTCCCAGCATCAGGGTCTTTTCCAATGAGTCAGCTCTTTGCATCAGGTGGCCAAAATATTGGAGCTTCAGCTTCAGCATCAGTCCTTCCAATGAGTGTTCAGGGTTGATTTCTTTTCGAGTTGACTGCTTTGGTCTCCTTGATGTCCAAGGGACTCTCAAGAGTCTTCTTCAGCACCACAATTTGAAAGAATCAATACTTCAGGAAAGATTTTAAATTCTTCTTGCAGACAAGAACTAAATCAAGCTCTAGGACTCTATTTTCCCCTGAGCACAAACCCCAGACACAGTGGGTGTTCATTTTTTCAAGCTGCAGCGTTTTCTTCTGAGGGAACAATTCCATCCCTTCGTCTCTAATCAAATCCAAATGCAAATAATGATGCAGACAAATGCCTCGACCCTATTTTCATAAAACAGCCGTCAGAGTCGAGGGAAAGAACCTTTACCCAATCTGATGACCATTGATCTTCACTGTGTCAGGCGAAAACTAATCTCCTCTTATTACTTGCAAGTTTGAGCAAATTGGAAAATAGTTAAAAATCCTTCATGGTGTCTGGAGATGGGACTGGCAAGCCAAGTGCACGAGCTCCCCCTGCTGGTGAAGTACACATTATCACAAGTTGGGGGGGGAATTAATCATAACTTTTCAAACAGGCTAATGGAAAAGGCAATTTATGTTAAAAATTAATGACCGGTTGTCCTTTATCCCATGGCTTTCCTTCCATCGTATTTAGATTTTTAGCATAACGTTTATTTGCCACCAAGAAGTTCGTTATTGTTTTCATTGTTACGCCAAGAAAGAGGAACGTGTCAGCGGCATGGACCCCTGCGCGTGCTGTGATCGCGTGCCAAGGCCCTGTACATGCACATCTTCCCGTGTACAGAAGGCCAGGTCTGCCCCTGGTTCATCAGCACGTGGACAAAGCACAGCCCTGAGTGGCAGGATTTCTTCTACAAACTTCTCTCCTTTATTTGAAATCCCTGTGTAATAAGCGCTATTTTTCTGAACAACTGAAGCTTTCGTTTTTAAAAAACTGGACTAATTTTCTAACTTCGCTTCCCAAATATTCAGCTCTGTGTACTTTAGAGAGAATGTGTTGACATCCTGACCTCACTTGTGGACCAGTGTGGTGTGGGGTAGGGGTCCCCACCTCCGGCCCTTTTTCCTTTTCTGATCCCTCAGGGTCGGGGTGACTGCCGCTTGCCCCCCGCGGCCTCCTCCGCCCTGGCCTGGCTCTTATTTTACAGCAGGACCGCCCTTCAAGTCCCTCCTTTGCCTTTCCGTCACCTGCAAAGTGGGCGAGCTACTTGGATCAGGGTCAGTTCAGTTCAGTTCATTCGCTCAGTCATGTCCAACTCTTTTCAAGCCCATGGACTGCAGCAGGCCAGGCCTCCCTGTCTATCATCAACTCCCAGAGTTTACTCAAACCCATGTCCATTGAGTCGGTGATGCCATCCAACCATCTCAGCCTCTGTCGTCCCCTTCTCCTCCCGCCTTCAATCTTTCCCAGCATCGGCGTCTTTTCCAAGGAGTCAGCTCTTTGCATCAGGAAGCAGGATAGATGCAGACAAAGAGATGCCAGTCCTGGCAAATAATTCAAAGTGTGAGCGGCTCTGGCTTTTCTGTGCTTTCTGAGCAGAGAGGAGAAGCGTTCACCCTGTCCTGAGTCAGGAGCCGAGTCCAGGGCTTTCCCGAGGGGGAAACGTGTGCGTCACAAGCTCAGAGGCAGAGGCTGGGGTCCCCAGGGTGGGGGCAGAGGTGGGGTCAGGGGACTGACTGAGGCTGCAGGGGCGTCAGCAGCCAGGCCACACCCCCGCGTCCATGTGGGGCTGTGAGGCTGCAGGGCCCCCTGGGCGCCCAGACAGCCCCACCGTCTTCCCTCCTCCCCGGCCTCCCATCCCCCCACAGGACAGAACAGACCCCCTCGTTTATGGCAAGGCATGAGGAAAGCAGTATCTGCTCCCCGCGAACTGTGAAATGTAACAAGACAAACCATGCTGTCTTTAAAGCACGCCTCCAGGACCGCCAGGGGCTCCGGCCCTGCCTGGGTGACTAGGGCTGGCGCTGCTCTGACAGCCGATGGCACAGACCGCCGGTGGCCTGGCCGGAGCCTCCCCGCCCGGCGCCCTGGGCTGGACGTAGCCCCTTCCTCCAGCACGGGCGGGCCTTCAGTGCAGCCGCGGGGTCTGGGCTGCCTGGCTCACAGAGAGTCGGGGCTGCACTTCAGGCCTAGGGAGAAGCAGGCTGGGCCACACCCCCAGAGCCGCCGGCACCACAGGGGCTGAGCCCGGCCAGGGTGGGAACAGCCGCGTGTCTGTCAGGGGGCGATGAGTGAACAGAACGCGGTTTACACGGGCCCCAGGGACGGCATTTGAGCAGGAAGGAAGTTCGGACGCAAGCCATGCCTGACAGAGAGGAGCCAGTCCCCAGAGAGCAAGCACTGCGTGATGCCCCTGGCCAGGGGTCCCTGGCACCACCAGCCACAGGGGGCCTAGGGCGGGGCTTTCCGGGAGGCCAGGACCGGTGAGGGGACCCGGCATCTGCGGGTGCCGGGTTGGTTTGGGAAGATGGGAAAGGTCTGGAGCTGGATGCTGTGATGGATACACATCATAAATGTACTTAATGACACCAAAATGTGCAGTTAAAAATGGCAAAATGGTAGGTTTCATGTTAGGTCAGTTCAGTTCAGTCACTCAGTCGTGTCCAACTCTGTGACCCCATGAACCGCAGCATGTCAGGGCTCCCTGTCCATCACCAACTCCCGGAGTCCACCCAAACCCATGTCCATTGAGTCGGTGATGCCATCCAGCCATCTCATCCTCGGTCGACCCTTCTCCTCCTGCCCTCAATCTTTCCCGGCGTCAGGGTCTTTTCAAATGAGTCAGCTCTTCGCATCAGGTGGCCAAAGTATTGGAGTTTCAGCTTCAACATCAGTCCTTCCAATGAACACCCAGGACTGATCTCCTTTAGGATGGACTGGTTGGATCTCCTTGCAGTCCAAGGGACTCTCAAGAGTCTTCTCCAACACCGCAGTTCAAAAGCATCAATTCTTCGGTGCTCAGCTTTCTTTACAGTCCAACTCTCACATCCATACATGACCACTGGAAAAACCATAGCCTTGACTAGATGGACCTTTGTTGACAAAGTAATGTCTTTGCTTTTGAATATGTGTCTAGGTTGGTCATAACTTTCTTTCCAAGGAGCAAGTGTCTTTTAATTTCATGGCTGCAATCACTATCTGCAGTGATTTTGGAGCCCCCCAAAATAAAGTCTGACACTGTTTCCACTGTTTCCCCATCTATTTCCCGTGAAGTGATGGGACCAGATGCCATGATCTTCGTTTTCTGAATGTTGAGCTTTAAGCCAACTTTTTCACTCTCCTCTTTCACTGTCATCAAGAGGCTCTTAAGTTCCTCTTCACTTCCTGCCATAATGGTGGTGTCATCTGCATATCTGAGGTTATAGATATTTCTCCCGGCAATCTTGATTCCAGCTTGTGCTTCCTCCAGCCCAGGGTTTCTCATGATGTACTCTGCATAGAAGTTAAATAAGCAGGGTGACAACATACAGCCTTGACATACTTCTTTTCCTGTTTGGAACCAGTCTGTTGTTCCATGTCCAGTTCTAATTGTTGCTTCCTGACCTGCATACAGATTTCTCAGGAGGCAGGTCAGGTGGTCTGGTATTCCCATCTCTTTCAGAATTTTCCACAGTTTATTGTGATCCACACAGTCAAAGGCTTAGGCATAGTCAATAAAGCAGAAATAGATGTGTTTCTGGAACTCTTTTGCTTTTTCGATGATCCAGCAGATGTTGGCAATTTGATCTCTGGTTCATGTTAGGTATGTTTTACCAAAATAAAAAAAAAAGAATGTAGGGTGACTCAGACACTGCGGGCCCCTCCCCGCCTCTGCCTGAGGGCGTCACTGCCAGCAGCCAGGCGAGCTCTCAGCGCTCCTTCCTGTGCTCACCACAGAACCTTCTAGTGATGCATAAAGAGGGTCAGGACCAGCCCCAGGGCGTCAGCAAACAAACCCTGATACAAAAACCCTTCTGGAGAACTGGCTTGCTTCCCTCAGCTGCTACTCTGAGGGGTTCAGTTCAGTTCAGTTCATTTTAGTCACGACCCCATGGACTGCAGCACGCCAGGCCTCCCTGTCCATCACCAACTCCTGGAATCTACCCAAACCCATGTCCACTGAGTCAGTGATGCCATCCAACCATCTCATCCTCTGTTGTCCCCTTCTCCTCCTGCCTTCAATCTTTCCCAGCATCAGGGTCTTTTCCAGTGAGTCAGTTCTTTGCATCAGGTGGCCAAAGTATTGGAGTTTCAGCTTTAGCATCAGGCTTTCCAATGAATATTCAGGACAGATTTCCTTTAGGATAGACTGGTTTGATGCCCTTACAGTCCAAGGGGCTCTCAAGAGTCTTCTCCAATTCTTCAGTGCTCAGCTTTCTTTATAGTCCAACTCTCACATCCGTACATGACTAGTGGAGAAACCATAGGTTTGACTAGATGGACCTTTGTCGGCAAAGTAATGTCTTTGCTTTTTAATAAGGTGTCTAGCTTGGTCATAACTTTTCTTCCAAGGGGCAAGCATCTTTTAATTTCATGGCGGCAGTCACCATCTGCAGTGATTTTGGAGCCCAAGAAAATAAAGTCTCTCACTGTTTCCACTGTTTCCCCATCTATTTTCCATGAAGTGGCAGGACCACACACAGTGAGACTACTTGTGTAGATGTGCAGGTCTGTGAATTCTCCCACGCACATGGCTGCCACCACCATAGGGACACATTGCCCCCAAACCTCCCTCCCAGTTCACACCACCGCCTCCCTCCCCCAGCCCTGACCCCGGCCAAGCGCTGCTCTCGTCACCCTCCCCGTAAGACTGTCATGTATGTGTGAGATGACACAGTATGAAGACTTTTTGGAATGTCTTCTTTCACCGAGCCCAGTGCCTTGGAGACGCCTCTGAGTTGTCAAGTGTATCAAAGTCGCTCCTTCTTACTGCCGCGCAGTATGGCTTCACATGGACACGCTATAGTCTGTTTATCACCTCACTCATTTGCGTCCTTTACAGAGTTAGTGATTATGAATTGAGCTGCTATAAACATTCATGGCCAAGTTTTGTGTGATTGTAAGTTTTAAGATTTAAATTACTTGCATCAAAAGAGCAGAGATGAATACATTAATTATAAAAATCACTTCCAAAAACATGTAATTTTTCTTTTCTCATTCAAAGCAGGAAGTAGGATTGCTGAGTCGTATGGTAAGTGCATGGCTAACTTTATAAGAGACTCAAATTGTGTTACAGAGTGAGGATACCATTTTGCATTCCCGCCAGCAATGCATGTGAGGTCCAGCTGCCAACATCCTAGCCAGCACCTAGTATTGTCGGTATTCTTTACTTCAGCCATTCTAATAAGGGGGTAGTGGTGTCTCTGGGTGGTCAAAGCCACTAATGGCTAATGATCTTGGGCATCTCTTCATGTGCTTGCTTGCCTGCTGCTCATCCTTTGCAATGAAGTGTTGTTTAATCACTCATTTTGTCCAATTTTTAAACCTGGTTGTTTGGGTTTTTTACCATTGATTTTTTAGAGTTCTTTACATATTGTGGTTTCAAGTCTCACGTCATATATGTGATTGCAAATAATTTCTCAGTCTGTAGCTTCTTTTCATTCTCTTAAAAGTGACCTTTGCAAAAGTTGTAAATATTGATCAGGTCCAATTTATCCGTTTTGTTTCTTTTATGGATCATGCTTTCAGTGACAGATCTGTAAGCTTATTGACTACCCTCATGTCGTGGAGGTTTTCTTCTCCTATGTACTCGTTATAAAAATCACCAAAACGGACACTCCGTTTCTTTTAGCATTAGAAGCTGGTGTGTGTGGTTCGGGCGTGAAACATTGTTACTGTCCACATAACACTTCATTAACTACATCACAGCATAAACAAGTTTAACAATATCAGATCTGCATGATATTACTGAACATTTATTTAAAACCTTTTCATAAAGTTTAAGAAACTTTCTTAGTTTAATCACAGAATGGGCCAATCGAAGTACACAATGTTTCTGTGATGAAAATTCCAACACATCCTGCAGAAAAATGGTGTATAAACACCAAAGTAAGCATGCATTCATTAGCTCAATCATGCCCAACTCTCTGCAACAGCATGGACTAAAGCCCACCAGGCTCCTCTGTCCATGGAATTCTCCAGGCAAGAATACTGGAGTGGACTGCCATTTCTTACCCCAAAATAAGCGTTAGTAGTGCAAAATTCTGAGCTGTGTTCATTATTTTGGGCCATTAAGGTGCTATTCAACAAATAACTTCACTTGCCAGATACATTGGATATTTAGACACAAAGATATTTTTGTGTCTAAACACAAAAGATATTTTTCTTGAAGTGAGTAACTTAAGGAAGATGCCTTGGAGGAGGGCACAGCAACCCACTCCAGTATTCTTGCCTGGGTAATCTCATGGACAGAGGGGCCTGGCGGGCTACAGTCCATGGGGTCACAAAGAGTCGGACAAGACTGAAGTGACTCAGCGCATACGTACAAGTAACTTAAACAGTTTCCTAGATCATCTGTTTTCTTTCTTAGTTCTTGGCTTCACATTTTCCTTCACTGGAGAAGAAAGTGTAGGGCTGGCCAGCGGTGACGGAGTCTGACTGGCCCTGGTGGCAGACAACACAACCCAGGGAGAAGCAGATTATGTGCCTTCTGGCGGCACCCACAGAGAGGATGCGTTAGCGCCAGGAGGGCGGGGTGTCTCAGCAGTTCCTGCAACGCTGCAGCTCGCCCCCGGGCCAACGGCTTCAACTCAGAAGTCCACTGCACCGGCCTCCACCCACGCCATCATGCCCACGTGCTTGAGTGCTGAGTTGCTCAGTCATGTCCAGCTCTTTGCGACCCCATGGACTGTATGTAGCCTGTCAGGCTCCTCTGTCCATGGGCTTCTCCATGCAAGGATACTGGAGTGGGTTGCCATTTCCTTCTCCAGGGGAACTTCCCGACCCAGGGATCAAACGTGAGTCCCTTACATCTTCTGCACTGGCAGGCAGGTTCTTTACTACGAGCACCACCTGGAATAACACAAATCCCTGGGTTTCCTGCACAGGGAACCCGAACACCGTGAAGTTCCCGGCCCCATGCTGGGAGGGAGACTCAGCACGTGACCCCCAGGCCTGGCTCCATCCTCCGAGGGAGGCTGTGACTGAGCTGCACAGGAAACAGGTCACTTGCTGAGCCTGCCAAAGGGAAGCTGAGAACTGCAGCCTGCAGGACGCATGGCCGGGGCATCGGGGAGGTGGGGTTTGGGCACAGTGGGGAGAAGCAGGGGAAGCAGGGAGCCTGGGCCCCCGCAGGACCCGCAGAAGGAAGGACTTAGAACCTGAGGGGCGAGCAGGGCGCAGAGTCACAGAAGGAGGACTGGAGGGCCCGTGGACACGTCGTTCAAAAGACAGAGAGGGACTGGACCACTCAAAGCCCAGACAAGGTCTCAGAAAGTGGAGGACGCCTGGACGTGCTGGGTGGCGTAAGCCCTTAGCTGCTCCTCCCGCTCCCCAGGCTGCAGAGAAGGGGTCCAGTTTGTGAGCAGACGCAGTGGGTGGCTGTGGGGAGAAGAGGGTGGACAGGAGGCACAGGGCATCCTCTCTTTGCAAATGAATCTGGGCGGGAAAGGGTGGGAAAGGGAGGGGCCCTGGCAGGGCTGCCCCAGTCTCGGCTTTGCTGTCAACGTGGGGCTGAGACAAACGCAGGGACTATTTTAAAGAAAAACCTATAAGGGTTGTGAACGGACCCGAAGGGGGAAATAGAGCAGAGAGAGAGGCCAGGATGACTGCAGGGCTTCCGACCTGGTGGATGGGGTGGGAGGACGACCTGCAGAGTCAGACACTGACGGAGACGCGTGTGGGGACATGCCCCTGTAACTAGTGCCAGTGACCCCAATGCCAATCCAGACAGGAGTGCGAATCCCAGCAGCGACACTGAGCGCATTAAACGCACTGAACTCCCGAGAAGCATGCTGTAGGCTTGGTGACAACAGCATCTTGTGAGCAAGAAGCGTCCTTCTGAACCGCGTCCCGAGCTGGGGATGGAGGGGGCGTTCGCGAGGCTGCGGCTCACTGTCCTGGTAGCTTTCAGGAGGTCCCCGTGAAGATCTCCTCTGACCTTCCAGATGTCTCCCCCTGTCTCTCAGGATGGACACCACGCGGCCAGAACCACCCACTATGGCTCCCTGCCCCAGAAGGCGCAGCACGGCCGGCCCCAAGATGAAAACCCCGTAGTGCACTTCTTCAAGAACATCGTGAGTGTCGGCGTGGGGCTGGGGAGTGGAGGGGTGCAGGGCGGGGGTAGGGGAGCGGATGGGTGAGGGGTGCCCGGTCATGCCCCTGCCCAGGAGAGCCTAAGTGTGTCCCCAGGTGACATAGCTCTAATCTAGGGGGGAGAGATCTGAGTATATCCCCGGGGGACTCTAAGCTCTGATCCACAAGGGGTCTGAGCACATCCCCAGGTGACAGCCCTAAACTATGGGAGGGGGGTCTGAGAATATCCCCATGGGACACAGCTATAACCCTCAGGAGGGTGGTCAACTGGCTCACCAAATGGACCACACAGAAGCCAGGGGGTAGGCTGTGCAGAGGACAGTAGGTAATGACAATGCTCTGCAATTACTGTGCAATTTTTCTAGAAACCTAGAACTGGCTCTAAAAAAAAAAATAAAGTCTTAAAAACAAAGCAAAAGCACAGGCTCTATTTAGAGACCTCCTTTTTCATGACGATGAGGGCTTTAGGGACCACACACCTGAGGGCTTTCCTTTCGAGGCTCCTAGAATCTGGGGCCCTTGACTGCCGACCCCAGAGAGGGTCTCTGTGAGGCTCGCCCTCTGCATCAGCGTGTGACAGGGACTGTCCCTGGAGCGCCAGCCACAAGGGCTCGCCTCGCTGAGTGCAGGGCCCTGGGCCTGTTCACATCCTCCCAAACACTTTCCGAGTGTTCTGGACGATCCGGGTGCCACTGGGTGCTTTCAGATCCACAAATCCTATGTTTCTACCTCACCTGGGACAGAACAGGGTCGCTAGGCAGAGACGATGGGTGGCTTCTTACACCATTGGTGCCAGACCCTCCCAGCAAGCAGCTCCCTCTAGCTGGGAACTGGAAACGAGCCGGGTGAACACAGGGGTGACAGGTGGCCACAGGAGGCCCTCTCGAGGCGGTCAGGGCCGCGGTGAAGGAGGGACCACGCCCCAGCTCCGCGTTCTCCTGTGTCTTTGCAGGTGACACCTCGCACACCTCCCCCATCGCAAGGAAAGGTAAGCCTCTGCAGGCACCGAGCCGCCATCGCTTCACCCGCCCGGAGCCCCTAAATGGGCCAGACGGCGGGCTGGACTCTGTGTTCCCTCATTTCCCCCCAAAATGTTTTGCCACGCGGAGCCCACGCAGAACTAGAATGGGCTGAGAAACGCTTGCCCCAGGCAGATAGCACTCCCGTCCCCGCCCTGCCTGGATCGGAAGTCCTCGGGGCGGCTCCGGGCGGCCGCGGCCACGCGCAGGGATGCGGCCACGTGCAGGGATGCGCTGTCTGAAAAAACCGGTTTCCTGCCTCAGCTCAGCGCTGTTCTGACGTGTCTCCTGTTGTGTGAAGGAGCGCCGGGCCTGCACTGACCGCTGTGTCACTTTCTCTTTCTCTTCCTCACGCAGGGGCGAGGACTGTCCCTCAGCAGATTTAGCTGGGTAGGTGCCGCGCGCCCCGCCCTCCGCTCCGCTCCCCTCCCCTCCCCCCGTCCTCTGCCTCTCGGCATCCACGTTCCTTCCATCCTCCCGCTTGTGCCCCAGCTGCTTCCCCCCACAGCCTGCCCTTCCTTCTAGCTCCGCCAGCGCTCCTGTTCCCTCGCCCCGGGGCCCACGCACCGAGGGGCTCCTAGGAGACTCTGCTGGACTCTCCCCAGGAAAGGAGGACCCCCGTCTTTGAGAATGTTCCTGACTTCCTTCCAAAACGGTGGATGAGAAAGTCCAGTCCCTGCAGGCTGCCTGCGCACCTGTCCAAGTAGCTAACCCCACCCTGCCGGGTGTTGACATTCTGTTGAGAAACAATGATTCTACTGACAAGACAAAAGGCTGCTGAGTTCAGTTGCTCAGTTTATAACAACCTAAGTGATCCAAAAGATTTTGGTTTGGGTTGTGATTCAGTAAAAACTAAAGCTTAGATACCAAGCCATCCAGAAAAACCTTTTTAGGAATTTCTGAGAACCAAGTGTCCATGAAAATTTTAAAGGGCTCACTTGTTCAGCTTCTAGTAAAATTTGGTGTCTACACCAACTTCTAATGCTGATCTGTATTTTAACCAAATTACCTTCTAGTAAAGGCTTCCCTGGTGGCTCAGTGGTAAAGAACCTGCCTCCCAGTGCAGGTTCATTACCACTCAGGTGGGATCCCTGGGTCTCAGGAAGATCCCCTGGGGGAGGGCGTGCAACCCCCTCCAGTATTCTTGCTTGGAGAACCCCATGGACAGAGGAGCCTGGTGGGCTCCCATCCATGGGGTCTCAGAGAGCTGGACACGACTAAGCAACCAAACAGCAGTATTTACCAGTAAATATTAGATACAGTCTTTACTTGATCAGATTTCCAGAATAAAAAGAGACCCACTAACCTCTAGGCCGGAAACTGTGTCTGTCTTGGAGACAGAAACACATTCTCCAGTGTCCTTGGAGACACAAGATGTCTCTCCCACAGAGCCTGCATCTCACTGATGCACAGTTAGTAGGCAACACAGAAATGAATGCACGAATTTAGAGAGAAAGAAAGAAGAAAGGGAAGACGGAAGAAGAAGGAAGGGAGGAAGGAAAGGTGAAGGGGGGAGGAGGGAGGGGAAGAGGGAGGAGGGACTGCAGTACTGTAGAAGTCCCGCACCATTCGGTAAAGCAACTGCCCCTCAATAAAAAGTAAATACATTTTTAAAAAGAAGGAAGGAGGGAGGGAGGCGTCCGCCCTCAGAGAAAAGGCAGAGGAAGCTTCCGGGAACCGCTCCAACACATGATGACTGCAGCGTGAACTGAGAGGTTGCTGGGACATTCATACAGATACACGTGAGCCTATTTCCGATCTGATGAATTTGCAACGAGTGCCGATGACGTAGAGAACTGACGCGGGCCAGCCGCCACAGACAATTAACGAGAGGCTTCTTGTGCCAGCAGGAGAAAAAGGTGACACTGAGGAATGAAATCCATTTCTGACCCAGCAATCTTACTTCAGTAACTACTCGACCTGCCTCTTAGCTTTCTAGGCGTGGTGGACCAGGGCAGAGCCGCTGATGACTGGGAGTGATGGGGGGCGGAGACCGTCTTTCTTCCCCGTCGTTTAAGGCCCCTCCAACCCGGTGGCTAATAGAATGGCTTTGCATGCCTCTCCATGTCTCCGTTTTTGTTCCCACTAACCCGTTAATTTTCTCTTTTTTCCAAAGCAAAATTCTGCCCTGTGTTCCGTGAGTCGGTCTGTTGGTTTCCGAGAACCGCATGACTGTCTTCGTTTGGAGATCCTGAAAATTTCACGAGTTTTCTAACTATGTTGTATGTTTTTCTGGCAAATTCTAGGTTGTCCAAAGATAAAAGTGACCAAAAATTTGAAAGGAGAAAAATTAAGCAGATTATCAATCTGAAAACCAATCCTTGAATTTTATTCTCAGAAGCACTTTATTCTGGAGAAAATCAACAGAGTTAGAGCATGACAGGCTCGCGTGGGACAGTGCGGCTTTTTCCCATGCTGGTCTATCCTTCGGCACAGCTCTCTTTAACTGTCCTTGGCCCTGAGACCGTGACCACGGGGGTGTGTCCCTGGAAACTGTGGGGCAGCAGTGGGCGCCCCTCGTGTGTAGTGCCCAAGATTCACGCACTCGACACCCCTTGAGACCAGATTTTCACGTGAAAGTGGTTGCCTCATTCTGAGTGGCCAGCATTTTTCCCAGCATCTGTTTCTGGCTGAAAGCAAAGGAACCCGCAGAAGTAGTGCTGGGGCGGGGCGGGGGGATGGTGAGGGCCTAGACAGGTGGCCCTGGTCCAGCTTCAGTCCAAACACGAGAGAGCTGGCCTGCAAGATCCTTGAAGCTCCTGGAGCCCACCTCCAGCACCTCTGAACCAGAGGGATGGACTCTCCCCTTCCCGAGCTCCCTCCAGCCCCACAACACCCTCCTGAAACCGAAAAGGACCACAGGCTGAGGCCAAGGGCTCTAGAGCTTGATCAGAGACGGTTTTACTTCATTTGTAGAATTCTCAGGAGAGGCCCAGGCAGAGATAGTCCCGCTTCTTGTTGGCAAATTGTGAAGTGAGATCCCAGAGCCTGTCCGTTGCATGAGATCTGAGCGAGGGACGTGCACCCCAAGGCGCTAACGTCTGAGCCCCAGAGTCCCCCTTCCTTCTCACGCTCACAGTGCAGGGTCCCTTTGAAACTAGAGCTTATACGAGTGCAAACTGGCCCCAGAGACACACGCCTTTACATTGCAGTAACTGTGTGTCGTTGCTACCTGCAGGAGGCCAGCTTTCTCCATCTTCCCCGAAGTGAGAGGGGTCCCCCCCAGAGAAGCTGGAGGCGGAGGTGGGGGCTGCCTGAGGAGCCCCCTCAGCAAGCTTGAGAGTTCAGAGCCACAGGCTCCAGTCTCAGAGCAGGTCGTCCATCATCTCATCTCCATGTTACAGAAGAGGAAACTCAAGCTCAGAGAGCTTCCGACAGTTGCCCAAAGTCACACAGCCAGGGAGTGGGGTTGCTGAGACCCACCCCAGTTGCCGGCCCTGGGACGGTGCCCAGGTGCACAGCTGGGGAACATGGCTTCCAGCCCACCCCCCTCCCTCTGTGGTCACCAGCCCGCAGCCCAGAGCCCCTGGAAGAATCCTGGTCCATCCACATTCAGGGCACCCACGGCGCAGCCAGGGGAGCTGGTTCTGGCCTGCAAGAGGCCTCTCCAAGTTGGAGAGTTGGGAATTGTGTCTTTGCTCTTTAAAAATGGATGAGCTCCCAATTCCCCAAGTGTGAAGGCTGCTGAGCCCCGGGGGAGCTGGCATGAAGGGTCTGTGCCAAGGACCAGAACAACCCTGGGGCCATGCGTTGTCTCTTGGAATCCTGTCAGGGGCGTGGCCTCTCCCACCCTTCTCCAGCACAGTCCCAGCGCCCCTTCCCCCAATGCGTGCAGATGAAGACTCTGGAGAGTGTGTGTGACTCTGGCTGATCCACCCTGGGACCCGGCCAGGAGAAGGGCAGACACTGCCACAGGGAAGGTCCCACCCCCCGCCGGAGGCACCGGGCGCCCAGTGTGTCGCCGAGCGGCCGCTGAGGCCGGATGGATGTGGACCGGGGCAGGGCCACGGGCCATGGGCACAGACCGCGAGCCTCACCCTCTCTTGCAGGGGGCTGAGGGCCAGAAGCCAGGATTCGGCTACGGAGGCAGAGCGTCTGACTACAAATCGGCTCACAAGGGACTCAAGGGGCATGACGCCCAGGGCACGCTTTCCAGAATCTTCAAGCTGGTAATGAACCTTCTCCACATGGGAGGCGCTGGGAGGGGTCCGGGGATGAGTCTGGGGTGGCCTGGGGATGCCAGTCTCCAGCCCCTCCACCTGCTGCTTCTCAGGAGTTGCCCCTGTGCATCCCAGCCCTGCCAGGCGGCTGTTTCTGCAGAGCTCACCTGAGCAGGTGCTCTACCAGGTGCTAGGCCAGGATTCCTCAGGAGCTTGAGGACAAGAGGGGTCATCCTGGACCCTGAGAGGCTCAGGGGCCTGGAGGGCACCAGCCCATCTGGAAGGTCAGGTGGCTGCCTGGCCGGGGCAGCAGCACTTTGGGCCCTGAGGGTGACGAGAGGGAAGATGGTTGGATGGCGACAGACCCTGGAAGCCTCAGGCATCTGTCCTGCTGATTCACATTGGAGCTACACGTCAGGTCCCCCGGCCTCCCCGAGGCTTTGTCTCTCCTCTGTGAGACGGGGGGAATGTGTGGGGAGCTGCTCTGACAGGAGGGGTACCGTGCTGTCTGCCCGGCTCCCTGCCCAGACCCCCTCAAAACCGCCGGATCACCAGTGACACGTCAGCCCTGCTCAGAAACCTGAGATCTCAGGAGGGGCTCTGATGGGGGACAAGGCACAGCGCCCCCAGGCCTGAGCAGACGGAGGATGGAAGGGAAGGCTCTGGACTCGGGAGGGGCAGACCCCAGGCAGTAACCCCTCACCCCAGGCCCCTCAGACTCCTTCCTCCCACAGCTACAAGCAGGCAGAGCTGTCCTGGGGTGAGAGGAGTGGTGTCCCAGGTCCAGCGGCCAAGCTCACCTGTGAGGAGATGGAACACCCTGGAGACAGAGGCCCTGGAGCCAGGACGCCCAAGGGCTGGTCCAGGCTCCAGTCTCCTCAGACAGAGTAGACACGGCTGCCCCAATGGGCAGGGCCCAGATGCCCAGACAGTCCTCTAGAAGGTGGAAAGAGGCAGCAGGCTTAGAGCTGGAGGGGCTCGGGAGCTGAGATGAGCCTGTGGAGCCACAGCAAGCCTCTCGAGCAGTTGGGGCCATTTCCACAAAGATCCGAGGCTCCCGGGGGGCCTTTCATCCCTGATAATGGAGCCGCATTTGCACGGCGGCCTGGCAGGAAGGACCAAACCTCACCAAATCCCGATCCCACTGGTTTTCTCATTAGAGCATCAGCCCAGCCGCTAGTTCCACTGACTCTTGACCCAAATGAGGCCATGACTTCCCTGCTGACATCCATCTACAACTGCAGTCCTGACTCTTACAAGGGTCCGGTCAACTCCCCTTCCAGCTGGAAGACGTGTCATGAGGAAGACAGACACCAGCAAGGAAAGACACAGTCCGTGTGCTAGAGCAGGAGCGGCCGCGTGAGGACGTGGCACTCACGGTGCCCTCAGGGCCGCAGGACCGCCCTGCACCCTCGGGCGTCGCGGTGCCGGCTTTGCTGCCGTGCTCTCACCCCACGCGGCAGCTTCTTCCACCCGTGCCCCGGGCCAGCAGCCCCCCGGGGGAGACCTGTGTTTCCATGGACTCCTGTCCCAGGTGTCCGTGGTCTCGGATGAGACCAGGAGTGCCTCTCGAGGTTCACCCGCTGGCTTACTGCAGGTCACAGCGTGATTTCACCTGAGAAGGTCCTGTGGTCTGTGGCGAGGCTATGTCACCAGGAGACCAACAGCCCCACGCGCCCCGTCCACGGGCTCAGGCCCCACCAGCAAAGCGTGATGGCTCCTCAACCCCACTCACCTCTGACCTGCAGAAGTGTGCTTCCTGCTGAGCTCATTGAAACGTTGCGATTTTACAACTTACGGTGAAATGGTTTGGTCGGGAACACAGAGACTCGTAGGTTGGTCACCTAACTAATTCTGCATCAAATCCCGTGTGTGTGTGGCACGTCCAGTGGTTGGGGTACACAGACGGCTGCGACAGACACAGCAACCTAGGCTCTGAAAGGTGCTGGACTCTGAAGGTGATGAGAAGCAGGACTCAGCTTTGAGGAGACTAAGTCTCTTCAGGAAGACATTTAAATACATGAAGTAAGTGGTGAGTGACCCACTGCTAAGTTGGCTGGTGTCAGACTCAATGTGGGCAGGACTCAGTCTTCAAAATATTGATCCGGAGGCAAATCTGATAAGGAGATAAGTACTGTCCCAAATGTCCAAGAAACAGAGAGCCTTACGATATACGTGTCTTGATTCTGAAATGAGATGGCGATGACGCATGTCCTGGCGGGGCTCTGGGTGTAAACCCGGAGCTGCAGTTTTCCATCAGGTCACCTGCAGTGTCCAGACCATTTCTGATTCCCCAAGACTTCTGGACCAGAGCGACCAAGGGCAAAACCCAGATGTCTGCAGCTGGGACGATGTCCGTCCTCATCAGAGTTTCTAACACCAGCTCACCTCTGCTGGCTGACTTTGGGGAAATGACTCAACCTCTCTGAGGAGCTTCAGCTCCTTCAACTAGCAAACAGGGATGCTAAGAACACCCACCCCCCCTAGGCTGGCTTGCTTGTTCACAAGATGAAACAGATGTCAGAGATTTAGATCACAGTAGATAATAAATTGTAGGCACAGTAATTGAAAAGAAAAGCCATAAATCTGCCATCTTTTATTCAAAAGTTGCCCTCAGGGTGTTCAGTGGTGTCTCAGGTAAGGTGTTTGGCAAATAGGGTAGGAGGGGGACTAAGCCCGTCTCAGCGCGCACGTGCTTGATCAGATGGGGCAGCGGTCTGCTCTTGTGCACGACTGACTCGCACTTTCCAGGAGGCCCTAAGGTCAATCTCTGAAATTCAGGACAAGGAGGGGCCAGTGCTGCCTTGCTCAGGGCTACTCCAGGAGCAGCTCTGAGGACCAAGTACCCAAAGCCCAGCCAGACTCACCTGGGACAAAACCCAGGTCCCTGCTGAAGGGCTTGGCCCCGAGGCTGGGGAACAAAGCCCCTTTCCTGCAAGGGGAGTTATCTCTGAATGATGCCTGACACCTCCAGAGGCTAGAATTCCACAGACTTCCCCACACGTGAAAATAAAATGCGTCCAGTGAATCAGCAATGGAGGAATGTTTTGGGGGAAAGCAAAATTGCAAGAAATCAGAGCCATCGTCTTTCTGTTGACCGAGTTAGCTATAAGACCTGGGGCCTTGTGTTTCCATTGCCTAATCTCGGGGTCACGTGGGGGACACAAGACGTGGACAAGGCCCGTCTGTCATCAGATCAATAGCGTATTTCTTGTTCATCTTTCTTTCTGGGGGCTCACAGTCTCAAGGAGATCTTTGAGAGATCAAGTTTTCATGCATAACCTACGAGAAGAGGGAAATCCAAAAAGAGACTAAAATTTGAATAAGAATTCAAATGCAAAAAAAAAAAAAAAAAAGCACCTTCCTCCAAGTTCATCTAAGTGGCACCTGGGGTGACAGGTGCCTTCTCGAGCCAATGCCTGGACAAGCTCCCTTGTCTCCGTCATCCCCACTCGCTCTCTCCACTTCCACCACTGCCAGCTCTTCTGCAAACTGTATTTGTCCAGAAAACACGTCAACTCTTGTTTTTTTAAGACCCTGAGGTCAGAGTCTGTGGAAGGCTCATCTGGGAGGCTGGTTTCCTTGGTGATGCCGGAGAGGGCTCGAAGGTGGGGTGGAGGCCGCTCCCCGGTGAACCGACTGGGGCTGTGCTCTCAGCATCCCAGCCTCACGCAGATGAGCCCATCCCGGGCATCGTTCATGGACCACTTCCCGCAGTCCCTGGGAATCTCTAGTCTAAATGTCAGGGGAGTGTGTAATTTCCTCGGTTCTGTCTCCTCACAACAAAGATTTGAAGCAACGGACATTAAAGCCTTCAGCGCATCATAGCTCTCAGAGAGTGTTACAGTGCCGTATTACAACTCAGTTTTATTTAGAAAGTAAAGGAAAATACATCCTCGCAAAGAGGAGAGAGAGAGCGCGCGCACGCTGGAGAGAGACCGCTGGCCCTTTGGCTCCTCTTTTTATACGTCTTTCCCTCCGCCCGGGCCTGCCCTGTGTAAACTGGGCCAGCCCAGGGGTGCTGTTTGTTTTACCTGAGGTCCTCACTCCAGTCCTCAGACCTTCCTTTCTTCAATTTTTACGGGCTTTTCCCTTCCTTGTCTTTCAGCCACCGCCGTCTGGACTCCTTTTTCCTATTCTAACTACCTAACGTTCCCCCCTCAAGAGATGGGAGGCCAAATTCTTTGGGAATAGGGGCGTCGAGGTCTTTCTGGCTACTTCCTGCTGAGCTGGGATGGTGAGGGGAATTGGGCCTCCCATCTCTTGAGGGGGGAATGTTAGGAGAAAACAAGCCCTCCTTTGAGACATTTAATGTATCAGTTGAGTTTTTCACCCCCAGAAACGCATGGTTCTCAGACGCAGCGCCCACGCGCCCTGTCCTGTTTGCCCAGTGGTACTTGCATGTGCAGTGAGATAGAGGATGCTGTGAGACACGGGGTTAGAGAACAGCCCCACGCAGCTTCATTCCTAGAGACAGACCCCGAGGGGCGAGGCCCTGCCCCTGGTGACCACAGGGCTCTGGCTCTCCCAACTAACTCTCTGTTTCTTTTTCTCAGGGAGGACGAGACAGCCGTTCCGGGTCCCCGATGGCAAGACGCTGAAGCCCAGCTCCCCTCCCGGAACCCTGTCCCCAGCTTCTTAATACAACCGCCTCGACACTAACCATTGTCTAAATTCCCTAGTGCAGCCAGCGGCCCCCAACCCTGCCCATACGCACGTCCTGCGGGCTCCTGGCCAGTGGCTCAATGGAGAAGACGGTGCAGCTGTCAGCTCACCCTTGGAGATCAGCGAGGTCCCCGAGGGTCCAGGGTGGGCGACCCTCCACGCCCACCCTCTGCCCTGGGACGGCCGTGGGAGCGGCCCTGGGGACCCTGCCGCCGGGCCCCCACGCAGGATGTGGAGACCGACCTTGGCTCTGAGCTTCCTTTGGTTTCTTTCCCGCCTCCTCTCACCTCTTAAAGCACTTCCTTTCCTAACCGATCACAGTGGAGCGGCTTCGCGGCGGGAGCTTTGGTACGTGGCAGGCGGGCGGGCAGCTGGGAGTGTCCCGTGTGGTGGCCAAGGCTCACACCCCGGAGGAGCCGGATTGGCGCGTGCGGAGAAGGGACGGGGGGCGAACTCGGCCGGGCCTCGGGGGGGTCCCGCAACGGCGCAGGAGCGCGGGGACCGCAGCGGCGCCCCCGACAACCTGCTTCCTACGGAGCCCGGCCGGAGGGCGGAGGCGGCGCAGCTCAGAGCGGTGGCAGGACGTTCCGGGAGCCTCGCGGTGGCCCCGGCCATCGCGAGCGCTAAGGTGACAGGTGGCGTGCTCGGCACAGCGGTGCGCACAGCGAACACTAACCCTTGGGGAGAGATAACCAGCCCACCCGCTTCCTCCCAGAAACCCGCTGACCAGCACACTGGCTTTTCCCGAATCGCTGCCGAACTGGGTGCAGGCCCCAGTGAGGACGGGGAGGGGTCCTCTATCCCACTCTTTTCTAACCCCAGCTGATATCTCCCATGCTTCCCCCATAACCTACTGATTCCCACCTTTTGATTTCAGCCTCTCTCCCACCAGACCCCCACGAAGTCCCCACACTGGCGTCACAACCCCCCTTAGGATGAAAATGAGGAATAGTCAATGTAACGCCCAAACGTGGCTCTTTAATCCCCTTCTAATTCTGAATATTTCGCGTGGGTTTACTATAATGTCTATTAATACATGAGAGGATAAGAAAAAAAAAATTTAGAAACAAAATCTCCAAATTGCTCGACACACACACTGCGTCTTTGAGCTGGTTGTGACTGAGTGACCTCCATTCGTGGCCACACCCAACAATGAGAGCTGTGACCACAGGTCTCAAGGAAAGTACGCACTGTTCTTGAGTATTGAAATAAAGTAATACACTTTTAATGATATCTGCATGGCTTGTCTTCTGTGACTTATTCTGGTCTGCAGAACGTGAGTGTGTGTGCTAAGTCACTTCAGTCGTGCCCGACTCTTTGCGACCCTCTGGACCCACCAGGCTCCTCTGTCCACGGGATTCTCCAGGCAAGAATGCTGGAGTGGGTTGTCATTTCCTTTTTCAGGGGATCTTCCCGACCCAGGGATTGAACCTGTGTCTCTTAGGCCTCCTGCATTGGCAGGCAGGTTTTTTCTGTAGCCACTGGGAAGCCCAGGAGATCTGCATCACCACAAAGCTGCAGGAAAGTTCGTTTCCAGGTGGAGCTGTGAGTGGGGGGTGTGCTAGACCCCCAGCCACACACACCTCCATCTCTGCGTGCTCACCTGCGGACCGTCCCACCGAGTCCAGAGGTGCCAGGAGGGTCTATCTGATGAAGGAAGCCACCAGAACAGAACAGCACGGTGATCACGCTTTCTCAGATACCCCGTCGATCCGCCCAGTCGCCTCTGCACCACGTGGTCCAGACCGAGAACCGTCTGTGGGTTCCTGTCTGCTCCCCCGCCCCGCCACCCGGGCAGAGGACGGTCAAGGGGCCCCAGCACCAAGCCCTGGGAGAGCAGGCCAGGTCAGAGGTCAGGAGCGGGTCAGAGTTAGCGGCGAGGATGTCGGCTCCATCTAGCGGGCTGGCTTTATAAACCAGGTGTGGGCTGTGAGCTGGGTTTGGGGTTTGTGAGGAGAGAAAATGGGCCTGAGAAAAACACTGAAATGGGCGGGGGGGAAAGCCTCTGAAAACGAGAACGCCAAACCTTCCAGGAGCCCTTGGTGCTGTGTTAAGTTGGGGCTGTCGTAATACGACAGCAGGACTGAAGGCCTGAAACAATGCACGTTTTATGTTCTCGGACTCTGGAGCCTGGATTCTCACAGCCAAGGTGCCAGCAGGGAGTTTCTGGGGAGACCCCTCTCCTTGGCCTGCACACACTGCCTGCTCCCCGGGGCACATGACACACCGTGGTGTCTCTCCTTCCTTGTCAGGGCTCCAGTCTCACCCTCGTGACTGCGTTTAAGCCGTACTTAGCTCCTGGAAGTGCCATCACATCAGGAGTAAACACCCCAGCAAACGGATCTGGGGCACCAAGCAGCCCACAGCAGGGGTGTGTTTCTCCTGCAATGACAAAGGTTTCCTAGACACCCCCAGTTGGCAAGAGTTTAATTAAACGGCAAAGCTGAGGAGAAGGAGGTGCTGCTCCAGGGTGCAGCGGCAGCCAGGCAGGAGGGCTGGGTGCCAGGCGTAAGCCTGCACTGGGTCTGCCGCGTGGACTTCGGGCAATGCTGGAAAGCCATCTCTGGGAAGAGTCTAGAAGGACTTCTTTGTTCTACTCTTGCAACTTTGCTAAAAGTTTGAAACCGCTTCAAAGAGTTTGCACAGAAAGCATCAAGAGTTCAGATTACTAAACTTGAGAAAGATAATTCAAACTGAGCCTAGAAAAAGTGCGTGGTGAGGAGTATCTTGGGGAAGACGGCCGGCTGCTGTCCATCCTTCTCCAGGATGATGGAGGAGCTGGCTGAGGCTACTCTAAGAAGAGCTATTTTGTGCTAATTTATAAGAATTTTTTCCCCTGAAGCTGGTTACCAGGGTAACCTACAATTACTTTGTTCTGATGCTAAAATAGTGTCATAGAACCATCTCTTTTGCTTGAGTCAGGATTTAAAAATCAGGGAAATATCTGTATATTGGCAGAAAGGAGAGTGTGGGGCCATGGGTGTGGGCATAGAAACTACCGTTTCTCCATTTTTCCTTAGCGACTAAAGGGATTTAACACTTTCACAGTACTTGTTTTAGTCACTTAGTCGTGTCTGACTCTCTGAGACCCCATGGACTGTAGCCCATCAGGCTCCTCTGTCCATAGGATTCCCAGGCAAGAATACTGCAGTGGGTTGCTATTTACTTCTCGAGGGGATCTTTCTGGCCCAGGGACTGAACTCATCTCTTGTTTTTCAGGCAGATTCTTTACCACTTAGCCATCTGAGAGGCTCCTTTAAAGTTCAGTTCAGTTCAGTCGCTCAGTCGTGTCTGACTCTTTGCGACCCCATGAATCACAGCACGCCAGGCCTCCCTGTCCATCATGACAATAAAATCTCCTCAGTGATAGAAATAACATTATGGATGATGCAGAATAAATTAATCATTGGCATTTGTAAAAGATACTTCTATTCATATGGTGGTGGTTTAGCTGCTAAGTCGTGTCCAAATCTTTGCAACCCCATGGGCTGCAGCACGCCAGGCTTCCCTGTCCTTCACCATCTCCCAGAGTTTGCTCAATCTCATGTCCATTGAGTCAGTGATGCCATCCAATGATCTCAACCTCTGTCGTCCCCTTCTCCTTCTGCCCTCAATCTTTCCCAGCATCGGGGTCTTTCCCAATGATTCGGCTCTTGGCATCAGGTGGCCAAGTACTGGAGCTTCAGCATCAGTCCTTCCAATGAATACTCAAGGTTGATTTCCTTAAAGATTGATTGGTCTGATCTCCTTGATGTCCAAGGGACTCTCTTCTCCAGCACCACAATTTTAAAGCATTGCTTCTAAGATGCTCATTCTTCTTTACAGTCCAACTCTCGTGCTTTTCAGCTCTGCCCATGCACAAAATGCATCGTAAACTCACGCCCTTACCTGTGTTTAAGTATCAGCAATCTTACATCATCAGAAAGCCGAACATTCTGGAAAAACTCAGCTGGGCCGTTTTAAGTAGCTGAGGCAATCCATGGTAGAGGAAGCAGATGAGCCATAATCTGGTAATTTCTAGAGAACAACCCCCTCTCCCCACCCGCCGTATTTTAAACACCAAAAGAACAATATTCCTCCTACAGACAAGGAGGAACAGCAGATTCCTTACCATTCCCTCTGAGCAAAGCCTGGGAGAAAATAAAAACCACTTAGCTATTTCAGTCAGAAAAACTGCATGAAGTGCCCACTCTGTTCTAGGAGTAAGGTGAGCAAAGGAAAAAGTTATCTTCAATTCTCTGCTTTAACAGGACGATGACTATAGACTATGAATTTCTGAAAGTTTGGAGATGCATCTTTAAAAGGGACCGGATGCTGTAATATCGACTAACCCCATTGGTATTTCTGGGAAAACCCAATGTCCTACACGTCTACATGAATAAGTAAGTTGATATTATGATTGATTTTCAATTATCTTCAACTACCTTACAAATAAGGGAAAAAGTGGAAAATACCCTCAAGGGTGGCAAGCAAGATGTCCTCAGACTGTTTGAGCCCCGTGGATCTGAATTCATTGCAAATTCAGCATCGTATTTTGTTAACATGCTGAAAATGTTACCTAGAGAAAATGTCTACCTTTAAATGCTTATAACTCACCCCAAACCCAAATAAGTAAATATATAGGAGTTCTAAGATAATACAAAAGTAACTTTATTATTCTTAAAGCCAGCACAGTGACTTTTGGAATAACTATGCATTCCTAACACAACTTGTATTAAATAAATGTCATCCAATGCAGAAATAGACCATGGGACAATTCTGAAGATTGAAAAAAAGGACTCTCCTGTAAATTAAACAATTAACTTTAAACATGTCCTTTAGTGGTGAATCAAGAATGAATCAGTCATTTTAGAAATTTGCCAAATGGATTATAAATCTTGACACAAAAACCTTCATGCTGTGAGGCACTACACATAAAAATGATTAAACAGAATATTTTATGATCACTACCTATTGTTCCTATCACTTACTCTTTACTTTTTTATGCTTTAAGTATTTTATTAGTCCTCCATACAAAAATCTGCCGCACCCCTCCATGTAAGTAAGTGAGGGGCAGTGGGTGTGAAGGGAACAGGGTCAGCTGAGACAGAGGGTGAGCTCAGATGGGACAAACGTGGTGGGTTTAGGGGCCTCATCCAGGAAAGGCTTCAGGAGGCTGAGGCAGGGCTCTCGCTTCAGCAAGGTGTTTGCCTCCACTGTTATAAACAATGAGATGGTTTTAAAACGCTGCTTTTCAGGAGTATTAGGTAGAGATAGAGTGGCTCCAAATGTGTACCAAGGCACTTCTGAAATTCCTTTCTAAAAACTCCAAAATGCCTACATTACATGAAGAGAGATTAGGTGGCAAAAAGAGTGGTCCAGAAGTATGAGTTATGTAATTTCATCTTTGCCTCACTGTATACAACAGATTTTAGAAAAAGATCAAATTAGCAACAGTTGGCGCCAGGGTGGGGTGGTGGGGGAGCAGGGAAGAGAGGGCACAGTACTGACTTTGAAATAATCATCTGAAAAAATTAGGTAAAAAGCAGGTATAAAATATTGTTAAAAATAACCAGAAGGCAGTGCTATACGTATCTTATCTACGCATGTGTGCCCAACCACTTCAGTTGCATCTGATTCTCTACGACTCCATGGACTGCAGACCACCAGTTTCCTCTGTCCACAGGATTCTCCAGGCAAGAATACTGGAGCGGGCTGCCATGCCCTCCTCCAGGGGATCTTCCTGACCCAGGGACGCAACCTGTGTCTCCTGCACCTTCTGCGTTTGGCAGATGGATCCTTTATCACTGAGCCTCGGGGGAAGCCCCATGTCTTATGCATTTTCTTAAGATCATGTTATTCACATAAATTGGAGTGATCCTCTTCTAAAGAATGTGTTTCTCTGTGAAGTATGAAAGTCTTCTGCAAGGAGGAAAATCCACGGGAAGCAGCGAAGCCCACCTCCTTTTCAGAATCTCACCCTGTACTACCGTGTGCCTCCTGCCCACGAATACTGGTGTGACTGTAAAACTCAGGCTCACATTTCCTTACAAACGGTTATGGGCGAGGGTGCAAACCACTGTTGTGAAGAGACTGACATGAAGAGACACTCGCTGGTTAAACGCTGAGATCGGATGAAACGGAAATCTGAGGGAAGACAGGAACTTTGTTAGGCCGGGTTTGTCGCGTTCTGTCAGTAACTTGTGGTCAGAGCTCGAGGAGCTCCTTTCCGCTGGACCAACAGCCCAAGCTCCCTCCATGCCCAATCCTCCAACCACAGGCCTGTCCAAGCTGCCAATTCCTTGAGGGGCCGAGGGAAGCTTGTGGGGAGGGGCGCTGGAAAAGTTGCTCCATTTTCACCTGCTGCCCTTTGTGCAGACATGCCCGCCTCTGCAGCGAGCATGGATGGGGCTCCACACACCCTGACGGCAAAGAGTCCGCCCGCCACGCAGGAGACCCGGCTCCGGCCCCAACCCCCCTGGAGGAGGGCACAGCAGCCCCCTGCAGTATTCCTGCTGGAGAACTCCACAGACAGAGGCGACAGTCCATTGGGTCACAGAGGGTTGGACACCACTGAGCACTAACCCTTCCCCTCTCCACACCCTCCAGCTTCCCCGCCCCAGCACCCAGGAACTACACCCAGCTCCCGGGGCAAGCTGCCCAGCTCCTTTACCACGGGACACAGCGACAGGCGGTTGCAGCCTCTCTACAGGCACCTAAGTGACCAGGGTGGCGTTCGTTATGGTCAGCGGCGACAGCAACGGAGGCGTTTGCAGCAAACGCAGATGGCGGGCCGGCCTCAAGGCACAGCCTGCTTTTAAGTAGGAAGCTCTTCATGTGGCCCTCACGAGGGTGGCGCTCGTGTGTGCTGCACGGAGGCGCAGGAAAACATCACTAAAGTTCTTTTCTGTGAAAACATATCAATGCATGCGCCAAACTATCTTACAGTAAATATTTTAAAAGAAAAAAATTAATCACATTTCCTAACTTCATTTTTTTTATTTATTGTTATTCCAAAGCAGATATGCTATGATAGATATTTTTTAAAAATACAATTATCTATCCTCAAAACCCTGGTTATGCAGGAGACTAGAAATCTCTTGTCAGAAGACTTTTTATCAACCAGTAAAGTATAAAGGTCAACTTGTACTCCACTCCACCAAAAGTTCAAGTGAAATTATGTCTTTACAAAACCTTATTTTTCAAGGAATGTTTTGCAAAGAAGCAGCTTTTATAATTAGGAAGTAAATAAAAATAATACATTAATGTCTTGTGTTTGCCTGATAATAAACTGAGAAGACTCACAAAATGGATTACTGATAGATTTTTTTTTTTCTTTAACCAAAATAAAAGTAGGCTTTAGATTCACCTGGTAAGGCCTTACTTAAACAGGCTGTGCACCAATACAATTCACTGAACTATGCTTTCTATACAATTAGGAATTAAACAAACCCCTTGCAGAGACTGACCTGAGATGACATTTAATGCTAAAACCAAAATAAATAACCTAGCAAGAACAAAATTTTTAAAATTTCAATAATTTCAACTTTGGAGATATTTGTTCACCAAAATTAATCAACATTTCTAAAATATTTTAATACAAAATTATAAAAGAAAAGTGCATTAAAAGCAGAACCTTTAAAACTCTGGCACAATTACAGTTATTCTGAATATACGGACTCCAGCCAGGTACACACACTGACATTCAAGAAAAACCTCAGGATACAGAAGTCCAGTATCACAAGTCAAATAAGGCTTTTTTTTTTTTTTTCTTTAAAAAAATATACAATACACAAAGCAGTTTGGAAAAAAAAAGTAATATTATTTAAGTTTTCAGACTTAAATATTTTCACATAACAAAAGTTTTTATATCACCATCAATACTACTTATATACATATGCCGAAAAGTGTGAACAACAAAAAATCAAAAGATGCCCCTTCAAAAAATAACAGTGAAATGTCTCTCTTCAGGAATCTGAAATGAGCTCCTCTCTTAATATACAAAGTCCATACAATATTTATAATAAAACTGCTCTCTTCTGAAACCAGTGAGGCAATGAGAAAAATAAA